>NC_080044.1:47459011-47618807 GCF_012489685.1 Lotus japonicus
CACAGAAGGCTCATTTCTAATTGGTTTAGAATAGCCAATGCCATGCATTCCATTTCTGCTTACGCCATAGATCATTGAAGCCATTAAGCTTCTATCCACGCTTTTAGCTAGGAATCTTTGAAAAGACTTTTCATACTTAGATTCATTTCTACAATCAGAGCATCACAGGCAACAATTTCTTCTAACTTAGTAATCTGGTTCTTAAGCACAGAGTTAGAATTTACCAAAGCATGATTTTCATTTTTCAAATCAGAAATAATTTTCTCATGTTCAGAAGGAGTCTTGGAGACAGTAGATAAGTTCTTTTTCAACTTTTTATGCTTAGACAATAAAGATTTATACTTATCCATGATATCAGACAAAGCATGTTTCAGTTCAGAGGTAGAAAAGAAGCAAATACCTCATTTTCATCGTCTGAGTTAGGATCTCCTTCTGATTCTGAGTCAGAGTCAACAGCTTCCTTTGACTTGCTTCCTTGTCTTTGACAATTGCCATGAGTCCTTGACTTCACCATCAGAGTCAACATCCTCTGACTCTGATTCATCAAATGTCACCACAGACTCTTCTTGGTCTTGAAGTGCTTCTTTGGCTTCTTGTCCTTCTTCAATTTTGGACAGTCACTTTTGTAGTGCCCTGATTCTTTGCACTCAAAGCAGGTGACTTCCTTGATTGATGACTTCTTGACCTGAGGATTCAGACTTTCCTCTTGCCTTTCCAGAGCCTTTGAACTTGCTCTGCCTGTGCTTCCAGATGCGGTTGAGTCTCTTGGAGATCAGAGTCAGCTCATCTTCATCAGAATCTTCTGATGCTTCTTCAGATTCTTCTTCTTCAGCTTGAAGAGCCTTTGACTTCTCAACTTTAGCCTTTTCAGATTTGGATTTCAAGGCTATGGACTTTTTCCTCAGATCTTGCATCTCTGAGCGCTTCAGCTCATGGCATTTCAAAAATGCTGATGAGTTCTTCTAAACTCATATTCTCAACGTCTCTCGTGAGCTCTATTGAAGTCACCAAAGGCATCCAACTTTCAGGAAGACACCTGATGACCCTTATGACATGATCTTTTGTTGTGTAGCTCTTGTTGAGAGGACGTATGCCAGCTACAAGCAGTTGAAATCTGGAGAACATTTCTTCAATGGACTCATTTGGCTCCATGATGAAGATTCATACTTTTGGATCAAAGACAATGCCTTTGATTCTTTGACTTTCTTGTTTCCTTCATGAGACATCTTCAGAGAATCAAAAATGCCTTTAGCAAAACTCACGATCTGTAATCTTCTGGTACTCCTCATAGGAAATAGCACTTAGAAGAATTGCTCTTGCTTTGTGATGTTGTGAGTACAGCTTCTTTTGATCTGCAGTCATCTCTGACCTTGGGATCTTCTTGCCATCTGCATCAACTGGACGCTCGTAGCCATCCACAACAATATCCCAGAGATCTGCATCGAAACCCAGAAAGAAACTTTCCAGTCTATCTTTCCAATATTCGAACCTTTGACCGTCGAACATAGGAGGCTTTGCATTGTAACCATCTCTTTGAGTTTCACTAGTGGTGGCAGCCATTGTTTTTCACACCGGCCCGGATCACTGAACACTGTTAGGTGTGGTAATCAGAACTTGCGCTCTGATACCAATTGAAGGTATGAAAAACGGTAGAAAGGGGGGTTTGAATAACGTTTTCAGTACAAAACTACCACCTTAAAGATTTTGACAAATCTTTCGAGAACTTAAGTGCTAAAGATAAGAGATAGAAAAGCACACAAGGATTTTATCCTGGTTCACTTGATAAATCACTCAAGCTACTCCAGTCCACCCGTTAAGGTGATTTCTTCCTTCTTAGAATGAAGGCAATCCACTAATCAGGTAAGAGTTACAACTGCACTTGAAACCTACAAGTGACTAACAATTACACTGACTTAGCTCACACTAAGATTCACTCTCTTAGTCTTCTCTAGGATCCGATCAACCTTGATCTCCTAAAGGAACTAAACAAACTGTTTATCAAAGAATTGTTTACAAGAGATTTGCTTCTAAAAAGCTGATAGTAAACACAATGAATTTCAGATGAAAGAAAGCTTAGAATATTTTGAATATGTCTTGCGTGTGTGTATTGTTTCTACTATTCTATCCGCTTCTTTCAATCTTCAGCCTCTATATATACTCCAAGGATTAGGGTTGAGCGTTGCATGGGAAATGCTACCGTTGGAGGGCAGTTCTGGAAAATCCAGCTTCTGCTGTGGCTGAGAACGTTAGGTAGGTCGTCAGGAAGGTACACTTGCTTTTGTACTTGGATAGCGACTTGACCTTTTAACCTAGGAGACTTCTGATCAGGGAATACTTCATATTGGAACTTGTGAAGCCGGTTGATCAGAGTCAGAGGGAAAGCACAGATCCTCTGACCATTGTATCTTCTGATTCTGTACTCAGAGGGAAGAACATGGCCTTCAGAGTTTCTTGCTTCTGGACTTCAGAGTTTCCACTATTCAGCTTCTGGATCTTCAGAGTCTTCTACACCATCAGAACATCTGAACCTTCAGTGTTTCTTGGCTATCAGAACTTCTGGATCTTCAGAGCTTCTAGCGACTGAGTCCTCATCAGAGTTTGTATAGCTTCAGAACTTCTGAAGCTTTTCCACTGTTCATACTGAACATGGTGAATGCGAAAGCGTTGCTTTGGTTACCCTTTATACACAGTGCTTCTGATTTGTGTGAGATTGAATTGAGGTCAGAGCCTGTAAATAGCACACTCAGAAAAACACGTTAGAGTACCACAATTGTTCATATCAAAAGGTTAACTTGTAATCATCAAAACATAGAGTTGTACTACTAGATCAAAACTTGATCTTACAATCTCCCCCTTTTTGATGATGACAAAACTAAGATTTTGATGAACAATTCTTAAACATTAAACTGAATTCACTCAGAGTTTAGAGATATAGAATAAGACTTATCCTGATGTGAATAGTTTATCTTGCTCATTCTGAATTCAAGTCACTGCTTGATTCTGAGCTTAGCTCCCCCTGAATCTAATACTTGATGAAAACGTTAGTAAAGTCTAGATTCTGAGCTAAAACATATAAGAGTTCAGAGTGAAAAGCTTATGACATAGATGAAAAACGAATAATCAGAGCGCATAAGTGATCAGAGTCATGGACAAGGTATCAGAGTCTTGGGTATCAGAGTCAACTTAGAATCACTTCAGAAGAAGTGAAATGTATTCCTTGTATTTGCCCAGTGACACATCTATGGTTATGAAGGTGGAACTCTTAAAATCTCCAAAAGAAAAATATGTCACACTAACACATCTTACACATCAAAAACTGGGTGTACTCCCCCTTTTTGTCATAAGCAAAAAGCTTGGGGTGTGAAAAACTCAGCTTGAAGTACAAGGTACTCCCTCTTAGAGAAGGTCTAAGTTTAAAAGAAAAAGAAAACGATGTAAGAATCAGAGTTAGGCGAAAATAAATAGAGGAGTTAATGCAAGGGATGAGCGTTTACCACCGGTCAAGTGAGTAAATAGAAGGGTCAGTTACCAAGAACTTAACCTCGAGAAACTGTAGGAGCATTAACTTTCAGAGAGAAAGTGAAGCCTATAAAAAGCGTTGGAGAGAAAGGTAAGCTTCACACCTCGAATAATTTTCAGAAAAAAATGGCATCATACAACGTAGCACTAGAAGAACTGAGGAAGAAGGCCTTTGAAGAGGACTTGTTCCTGAACATCAGGCATCCAGAGGGTGAAACTACCATCGCGGAGCTGACACGGACACTGCTGGAAGAGGACCTGCGTCCAGAGTTGGAGAGGGACCTGAAGGAATTTCTTGCCTTCGTGGAGGAGGTGCAAGAACTCAGCCGGCTTGAACTCAAGCTGCTGGAAGAAAAAGAAATCTTGGAAGAGAAGCTCAGGACTTCAGAAGAGATTCTGGAGAAAGATGAGCTAGAGGTCAGACTCAACAACATCCAGCATGTACTGGAGCGTCTGGAGAAGAATAGGTCAGAGCAGCGCCAGGAGTGCAGAAGAATGAGGAAGGATCCTCCATTCTAGAGTTATATGATGTAAAGAATGTGATGTAAACATAGAACAATTATGAATAAAACAAGTTTTGCAAACATATGTGACACAAATATATATAGATATATGCATATAGAATCACAAACGAACAAATGAAAATAAGTAAATAAAAAAGAAACAGAGTTTAACAAAAAGGAAAACAAAGTAAACGAAAGAAGAAAAAGAAGAGATCCTTAGACTATGGTTTGTCAGTGCGTCGCAGAAGTTCCATCATCATTTGCTTCATCTCAATCAGCATGGATTCATGAGTGTCAAGACGTTGTTCCATGATGTCGAGTCTGGATGAGCTTGTCTGAGTAGAGCTGGAAGGAACGTTCTGAGCAGCTTGAGGTTCTGGAATGGAAGCAGAAGCAGCAGGAGTAAACATAACTGGTGCAAGTCGCTCTGCCTCAGCCTCAGCTTCAAGACGCTCTGCCTCAAGTCTGGCTTGTTCAGCCTGAGCTGCTGCTTGACGTGCAGCTTCTGCTGCTTGCTCTTTCTTTCGCTTGGCTTCTTCAATAGCTTCAAGAAGCTTATTTCTCTGTTCTAGTTCATGAAGAGCCACCCGTCTAGCAAACCTTTGCTTGGCAGCCTCAATCCTCTGACTTCCCTCTGCATGCAGGAGCTGCAACATGATTGGAAACTGAGCCACTAGCCAAGTGCTCAAATTGTTCCACTCATCAGCCACATGTTCAGCATTCTCACTGAGATCAGTCTGACCGTGCACATTGCGGAGCCTCAAGGAGGCTTCATGATAGAAAATATTGATGCACTCAGAGAGAGATGTGGGTTGGAGGTGAGTATAGGGAATGATGGAGAGGTTGGTTTCAGGAGAGGCTGGGTGATTGCTGCTATGAGCTTCAGAGGCCCCTTGTGGAGAACCAATGTTAATTATGGGAGCATTGGGTTCAGAGGTTCCACGGTGAGGGTCTGAAGTTTCAACCAGAGGGTGAGGTGATCTAACCGAGGATTGGTTAGACACTGATTGTTCGGGTTCAGGGTCTGGTTGAATTGGCTCTTGTTGGTCAGGGACAGGGTGAGCTTGTTGAACTAGGGGGGTCTGCCTCTTGGATAGGATTGGCCAAGATAGGTTCATCTGGGTCAACTAGACGTTCAGGTCTAGGGCCAGGATATTGCCTAGGGCTTGGACAGGTAAGGTAATATTCTTCCAAGGCAGATACCTTCTCTTTCCTAACCTCCATGAATTTTCTAATTGATTCAGAGGTATTGGAGGGAGGAGAGTCAATGACATTGATTGGGAAGGATACAGGGGTGAAGGCTGTTGAAGAGTCTGTATCCGTGGTTCTGGCAGCAGGACGTGCTGATGCTATGGGAGCAGAGTGATCAGACGTTCTGGGTTGTGGTTCTGTTGTTTTGGGTTCTGGTTGGTTTGGTTCTGGTTGGTCATGGATGATTGGTTCAGAAAGTAATGGGTCATATGGAATGGTAAGGAGAGAGGTTGGATCTTCTGACCTAGAGGGTTGGTTCTGAAGCAAATTCCAGAGAGGTGCTTCAGTAGGAGAAGGTTGAAAGAAGGAAGATCTTGGGGAATGTGGTGGAGTGGTGGTTTGTGCGGCTGGCTGGGATTCAGGAATAGGAGTGAGGAGATTTGAGGAGTGTTGAAGTAAGGCAGAAATAGGAAGTGCATCAAATAAGTTCAAATCATCATCAGAAGCAAGTGCAGGCTTACTTGAATGTGCTGATGATCGAGTCACTCTGGCAGGAGCTTCAGTCCTTCTGACCACTGCAGCAGCTGGTTCCACCCGAGTAGGCTTCACCACAATTCTGACCTTCTTCTGCTTCTTCTTTGGAGGACCATCCTCACTATCATCACCATCATCATCATCAGGCTTGCTCTTCGGTTTCTTGACCAGAGGGAGATCAGATTCCTCTGAGGATTCTTCCAGAACCATCTTCCTCTTGGTTTTCTTCTTGGGAGGAGAAGGAAACTCTGGTGCTGGTGGAAGTCTGCTGACAAAATCATCAAGGTCAATCTCGAATCCTTGAGCCCTGAGGTCTTCAACATAGCATCTGATGGCGTCAGGATGGTCTGCTTGAGTCCACAGAGGGTAGTCATTCAGAGGCATTCTTCTTCCTCTGATCTCAGAAGATGTGTCTTCATGAGCAGGAGCAATCTTCTTCTGGATTAAGCCCATTTTCTTCAGAGAGTTGGCAGTGAAGACATCACTGACAATTGTGCTCAAGTCCTCTGTGCAACCAGCATTGATCAAATCTTGCACCAAGTTGCTTTCAATGAGAAAGTCTGAGAGCAGTCTCCCAAAAGGGATATATTTGATTGCAGACTTGATGGAGGCGGTGGTGCGAGACTTCCGGATGCATTCCTTCAAATAGGAGAACAGGAAGTAGGGAAGGCAGATCTTCTCCTTGTCTTGAATGAAAAACAGCATCGCCTTCTGGTTGAAGTTGATGTAATCTGGAGAACTACCCTTCGGTCTCTGATTGATGCAGTTGAGCAGGATCTTGTGCCAGATTCTCAGTTTGGGGTGAAGGTCCATCACCTTGTAACTCGTCTTGCCCGGTTTGAAGGTGGTGTACAGGGCCTTGTTGACGATGTCCTTGGTGCTGGGTTTCAGCTTGGATTCCGTCAGTTGGAACCGATACCCATAAGCAGTTTCTGCTCCTAGCAGATTCACGAATGACTTCTCAGTGATGATGATCTTCCTGCCAAGAATGTGAGAGACCACCTGAGTGTCATCGCAGTCTGCGTGCTTCCAGAATTCCTTTACCAATTTCTCATACACCGGTCCTCGAAGTCGATTGAAGTAGTTTCCCCAACCTTGAGCTTGGACTTCAGGACGAAGATCAAACCCATTTGCAGCCAAGTTGTCGAGGTTGAATCTCCATTCTGCCAGGACTTGGAGTTCCTCAGGAGGAAATACACAGTGAACGGCACAGCCCCGTTCTGCAATAGGAACAACCTGCTCTTGAGCTTGAACTTGTTCTTGTGCCGGGTTCTCAGAGCCTCGTTGACCCGTTGCCAAACCGACTACCATGTGAGGGAACTGAGGTGCATCTGCAGTAGATCTTCTGGTTTGTCTCACCATTTTGAAGAGGTTGAAGGTTTGAGGTAGAAGATGAAGTTTGAAGGATGAAGAGAGATCGAGAGAGAAATCAAGAAGGAGGCGGTTTTGAAAAGCAGAGAGTGCGAGAGTGAAAACCGGAAGTGAGAGAGAACGTGTGTGTATAGTGGGTTTTATCAAATAACCGTTGTTGATTCAAAAAGCACTTTAAGATCAACGGTTGAAAATTAAAGATAGATAGTAACAGTAAAATACACAATCACACACAGGAGATAAGCATATCTACACGCAATCATAACAGACTGTCACACGGGCACAAGGAACTATGCATCAGAAATTCTGACGCACGTGTTGTTGTCTCAGCTTCAGAGTCAGTACCAGTGGGCACACACACTCTGATTGAGTTACCTTCTGGACTAGACATCTTCTGATCAAGAAGTATCATAGTCAGAGGTTCTGATCCATCTTCACTCTGGACAAAAGTCCATGTTTAGATTTTTCAGAATAAAATTAAATCTATCTTCAGCTAAGGGCTTTGTAAAGATATCTGCCCATTGATGGTCAGTATCAACAAACTTCAGAAGAAGTACGCCCTTCTGTACATAATCTCTAATAAAATGATACTTTACCTCAATGTGCTTTGCCCTTGAATGCAAGATAGGATTCTTACTCAATGAGATTGCAGCAGTGTTATCACAATAGATTGGGATATTGCTCTCAAGGATCTGATAATCCTCCAGCTGATGTTTCATCCAGAGCATCTGAGTGCTGCATATTGCTGCTGAGATATATTCTGCCTCTGCAGTTGATAGTGCAATGGTTGATTGCCTCTTGCTTGCCCATGAGACTAGATTGCTTCCCAGAAATTGACAATTTCCAGAAGTACTTTTTCTCTCTGTTCTATCTCCAGCATAATCAGCATCACAATAACCTGAAAGCTTATACTCTGATGTTTTCTTATACATCAAGCCAAGGTTAGTGGTGCCTTTCAGATACCTTAGGATCCTCTTAACAGCAGTTAAGTGAGTTTCCCTTGGATCTGATTGGAAACGAGCACATAAATGAACACTAAATAATATGTCTGGCCTAGATGCAGTTAAGTATAGAAGTGAACCTATCATGCCACGATAGAGCTTCTGACATACTTTACCACTTTTATCTTCTTTTTCCAGAATGCATGTTGGATGCATTGGAGTCTTGGCCACTGTAGATTCCAGCATATTGAACTTTTTCAGAAGTTCTTTAGTGTACTTGCTCTGATGGATATATGTTCCTTCTGGTGTTTGATCAACTTGTATTCCCAGAAAGTACTTTAGTTCTCCCATCATACTCATCTCAAATTCAGCCTGCATCATCTCAGAAAATTCTTTGCATAGAGATTGATTAGCAGAACCAAATATAATATCATCAACATAAATTTGCACAATTAAGATATCATCTTTATAAGTCTTGCAAAAGAGAGTTGTATCTACTTTACCCCTTACAAACTCATTCTCCAGAAGGAATGAGCTAAGTCTCTCATACCATGCTCTGGGAGCTTGCTTCAGACCGTAGAGTGATTTCTTCAATTTGAACACATGGTCTGGTTTCTTTTCATCTTCAAAACCTGGGGGTTGATGAACATAGACTTCCTCTGAGATATAACCATTTAGGAAGGCACTCTTTACGTCCATCTGATGTAGAATTATGTTGTGATTTACTGAGAAAGAAATCAATAGTCTGATTGCCTCCAGTCTTGCTACTGGAGCAAATGTTTCAGTGTAGTCTATTCCTTCCTGCTGGCTGTAGCCTTGAGCAACTAGCCTTGCCTTGTTTCTGACTACATCTCCTTTCTCATTTAGCTTGTTTCTGAATACCCATTTCGTTCCAATAACATGGACATTCTCAGGCTTCTTCACTAAGCTCCAAACATCGTTCTTGGAGAATTGATTCAATTCTTCTTCCATGGCCAGAATCCAATCCTTGTCCTGAAGAGCTTCATCTATGGACTTGGGTTCAATTAAGGACACCAATCCTTTCAGACTCAGCAAGGTCTCTTCAGAGGGTCTGAAGGCAGATCTGGTTCTGACTGGTTCATCTTTGTTGCCCAGAATCAATTCCTTAGGATGAGCTGCAGTGATTCTGCTCTTCTTCAGAGTTTGTGAGTTAGAGGGACCAGCTTCTTCCTCTGGTTCATCTTCCTCTGGCTCAACTTCCTCTGGAGCTTTGCCTTTGTCAGAAACATTAATGCTTAAATCTGCAAACTTTTCAACTAGCTTTGACTGGTCAGAGTCAAGCTTATCATCAAATCTAACATGAATAGATTCTTCAATAGTCTTAGCATCAGTATTATAAAATCTAAAACCTTTAGATCTATCAGAATAACCAAGTAATAGACACTTAGAAGACTTAGCATCAAATTTATGCAATCTATCCTTAGTATTGAGAACATAACAAACACAGCCAAAAGGATGAAAATAAGAAATGTTGGGTTTTATGTTCTTCCACAATTCATAAGGAGTCTTATTCAGAATTGGTCTCACAGAGATTCTGTTCTGAATGTAACATGCTGTATTTACTGCCTCTGCCCAAAAGTGCTTAGCCATGCCAGTTTCTTGGAGCATGGTTCTAGCCATCTCCTGAAGAGTTCTGTTCTTCCTCTCAACAACACCATTTTGTTGAGGAGTTCTGGGACAAGAGAAATCATGTGCAATTCCATAGGAATCAAACAGACTCTCAAACTTGTCATTCTCAAACTCTCCACCATGGTCACTTCTGACACGCACAATTCTACAAGCCTTCTCGTTTTGCACTTGAGCAATGAAGGTAGAGAACACAGCATGAGACTCATCCTTGCGGGTTAGAAACTTTACCCATGTCCAGCGGCTATAGTCATCAACGATAACCATCCCATATCTCTTGCCACCTATAGACTCAGTTTTCACTGGTCCAAACAGGTCGATATGCAGAAGTTC
Organism: Lotus japonicus; assembly: GCF_012489685.1. Classification (NCBI taxonomy): domain Eukaryota; kingdom Viridiplantae; phylum Streptophyta; class Magnoliopsida; order Fabales; family Fabaceae; genus Lotus; species Lotus japonicus. The sequence goes on from NC_080044.1 coordinate 47,469,051, forward strand.
TAACGGCCTTGAGGTTGAGACAACATTCTTTGCCTTGAAAGGGACTTTTGTGAATTTGCCTTTCTGACATGCTTCACAAAGAGCGTCTGAAGCGAACTTCAGATTGGGTAAGCCCCTGACAAGGTTTAGCTTGCTCAGCTGAGAAATCTTTCTCATACTGGCATGCCCTAACCGTCTATGCCATACCCACTGCTCTTCATTAACAGACAGAAGGCACTTCACATTCTGAGCCTCCAACTCAGATAATCTGATCTTATAAATGTTGTTCTTCCTCTTGCTGTTAAACAGAACAGAGCCATCGATCTGACTTACAGCCCGGCAGGACTTTTGATTGAATATAACATCATAACCCTTGTCAGCTAATTGACTTATAGACAATAAGTTATGTGTTAAGCCGTCTACCAATAAAACATTATCAATGCATGGACTACTATCTACACAAATAGTACCAGTACCAATAATTTTACCCTTTTCATTTCCTCCGAAGCCAACTTCGCCTCCAGGCTTAAGTTTCAGCTCTCGGAACATACGCTTTTCTCCCGTCATGTGACGCGAGCATCCACTGTCCAGATACCATGATTGGTGTTTCAGTGGAGCTATCAAGGATATCTGCAACATAGATAATCTTGTCCTTAGGTACCCACTTTCTGGGTCCTCTTTTGTTAGTTACCCCAGAGGTTCTGATCACCTTGGGTGTCTCAACATAATATTTTAAAGGAATATTTGCATGATATTTAGTCATAGAGAAAGATCCCTTTTTAAGAGGGTTTTTAGAAACTTTAGCAGGTACAGGATCAGGCAATATGGTACCAGAGGGAACAAAGCATTCATATAAAGATTTAGCTTTAGACACAGAAGGCTCATTTCTAATTGGTTTAGAATAGCCAATGCCATGCATTCCATTTCTGCTTACGCCATAGATCATTGAAGCCATTAAGCTTCTATCCACGCTTTTAGCTAGGAATCTTTGAAAAGACTTTTCATACTTAGATTCATTTCTACAATCAGAGGCATCACAGGCAACAATTTCTTCTAACTTAGTAATCTGGTTCTTAAGCACAGAGTTAGAATTTACCAAAGCATGATTTTCATTTTTCAAATCAGAAATAATTTTCTCATGTTCAGAAGGAGTCTTGGAGACAGTAGATAAGTTCTTTTTCAACTTTTTATGCTTAGACAATAAAGAGTTATACTTATCCATGATATCAGACAAAGCATGTTTCAGTTCAGAGGTAGAGAAAGAAGCAAATACCTCATTTTCATCGTCTGAGTTAGGATCTCCTTCTGATTCTGAGTCAGAGTCAACAACTTCCTTTGACTCTGCTTCCTTGTCTTTGACAATTGCCATGAGTCCTTGGACTTCACCATCAGAGTCAACATCCTCTGACTCTGATTCATCAAATGTCACCATCAGACTCTTCTTGGTCTTGAAGTGCTTCTTTGGCTTCTTGTCCTTCTTCAATTTTGGACAGTCACTTTTGTAGTGCCCTGATTCTTTGCACTCAAAGCAGGTGACTTCCTTGATTGATGACTTCTTCTGACCTGAGGATTCAGACTTTCCTCTTGCCTTTCCAGAGCCTTTGAACTTGCTCTGCCTGTGCTTCCAGATGCGGTTGAGTCTCTTGGAGATCAGAGTCAGCTCATCTTCATCAGAATCTTCTGATGCTTCTTCAGATTCTTCTTCTTCAGCTTGAAGAGCCTTTGACTTCTCAACTTTAGCCTTTTCAGATTTGGATTTCAAGGCTATGGACTTTTTCCTCAGATCTTGCATCTCTGAGCGCTTCAGCTCATGGCATTTCAAAATGCTGATGAGTTCTTCTAAACTCATATTCTCAACGTCTCTCGTGAGCTCTATTGAAGTCACCAAAGGCATCCAACTTTCAGGAAGACACCTGATGACCCTTATGACATGATCTTTTGTTGTGTAGCTCTTGTTGAGAGGACGTATGCCAGCTACAAGCAGTTGAAATCTGGAGAACATTTCTTCAATGGACTCATTTGGCTCCATGATGAAGGATTCATACTTTTGGATCAAAGACAATGCCTTTGATTCTTTGACTTTCTTGTTTCCTTCATGAGACATCTTCAGAGAATCAAAAATGCCTTTAGCAAACTCACGATCTGTAATCTTCTGGTACTCCTCATAGGAAATAGCACTTAGAAGAATTGCTCTTGCTTTGTGATGTTGTGAGTACAGCTTCTTTTGATCTGCAGTCATCTCTGACCTTGGGATCTTCTTGCCATCTGCATCAACTGGACGCTCGTAGCCATCCACAACAATATCCCAGAGATCTGCATCGAAACCCAGAAAGAAACTTTCCAGTCTATCTTTCCAATATTCGAACCTTTGACCGTCGAACATAGGAGGCTTTGCATTGTAACCATCTCTTTGAGTTTCACTAGTGGTGGCAGCCATTGTTTTTCACACCGGCCCGGATCACTGAACACTGTTAGGTGTGGTAATCAGAACTTGCGCTCTGATACCAATTGAAGGTATGAAAAACGGTAGAAAGGGGGGGTTTGAATAACGTTTTCAGTACAAAACTACCACCTTAAAGATTTTGACAAATCTTTCGAGAACTTAAGTGCTAAAGATAAGAGATAGAAAAGCACACAAGGATTTTATCCTGGTTCACTTGATAAATCACTCAAGCTACTCCAGTCCACCCGTTAAGGTGATTTCTTCCTTCTTAGAATGAAGGCAATCCACTAATCAGGTAAGAGTTACAACTGCACTTGAAACCTACAAGTGACTAACAATTACACTGACTTAGCTCACACTAAGATTCACTCTCTTAGTCTTCTCTAGGATCCGATCAACCTTGATCTCCTAAAGGAACTAAACAAACTGTTTATCAAAGAATTGTTTACAAGAGATTTGCTTCTAAAAAGCTGATAGTAAACACAATGAATTTCAGATGAAAGAAAGCTTAGAATATTTTGAATATGTCTTGCGTGTGTGTATTGTTTCTACTATTCTATCCGCTTCTTTCAATCTTCAGCCTCTATATATACTCCAAGGATTAGGGTTGAGCGTTGCATGGGAAATGCTACCGTTGGAGGGCAGTTCTGGAAAATCCAGCTTCTGCTGTGGCTGAGAACGTTAGGTAGGTCGTCAGGAAGGTACACTTGCTTTTGTACTTGGATAGCGACTTGACCTTTTAACCTAGGAGACTTCTGATCAGGGGAATACTTCATATTGGAACTTGTGAAGCCGGTTGATCAAAGTCAGAGGGAAAGCACAGATCCTCTGACCATTGTATCTTCTGATTCTGTACTCAGAGGGAAGAACATGGCCTTCAGAGTTTCTTGCTTCTGGACTTCAGAGTTTCCACTATTCAGCTTCTGGATCTTCAGAGTCTTCTACACCATCAGAACATCTGAACCTTCAGTGTTTCTTGGCTATCAGAACTTCTGGATCTTCAGAGCTTCTAGCGACTGAGTCCTCATCAGAGTTTGTATAGCTTCAGAACTTCTGAAGCTTTTCCACTGTTCATACTGAACATGGTGAATGCGAAAGCGTTGCTTTGGTTACCCTTTATACACAGTGCTTCTGATTTGTGTGAGATTGAATTGAGGTCAGAGCCTGTAAATAGCACACTCAGAAAAACACGTTAGAGTACCACAATTGTTCATATCAAAAGGTTAACTTGTAATCATCAAAACATAGAGTTGTACTACTAGATCAAAACTTGATCTTACAGTTACTAATCGGACAATCGAATCGATCATAAGCCCATCCCCTTATTGATCAAGAAATCCCCCCCCCCCAAAAAAAACCTTGAAAATCCGAAACCATTTCTTTCATAAGATCAAACATTCTTTTCTAAAACATTTTGCTTGAAGATCATAAGAACACTTGAAGAACTTTCGAAGAAAAACATAATTTTCGGATAGGTTCAATCCACCCAAGATCAAAGACTCTTTCTAAAAAAAATTCTATGAATATGGGAGAACATCATAAGAACACTTTGAAGAAAAAGACCATTTTCACAAAGTTTTCCTTGACTACTCAATTAAATGATCATTATAATCTGGATGTGGCAGATCAGTTTATACTGCAACAACAGAGCATACTCAGAATGACCAACATCACCTTGATCAAGGAATAAAACAATGCAAGAAAAATAAAATGAAAAGAAAGAGAGGGAGAAAGAGCTCACGTAAATGCGGAGGAGAGGAGAGGAGAGCTCTTGGTGTGAAGAAATGAGAGGGGGAAAGGCTCTATTTATAGTGAGGGGTGAGAGCCAAACATTAAATGTTTTTCTTTCTCCCCAAGAAGAAGCCCAAACCCACGAAATTTCCAGCCCATTTTAGTGTTTCTAGACTCTTCCAACCTTCCTTGATTCGGTCCTCAAAATTTGGCTTATTTCCTAATTAAATCCCTTTTAAAACTATCATTTAAATCCTTAATCTTTTAGAATATATAAATATGAATCCAAAAGGTTTTCAATCAGATATGAGAAGATCCTTGAAGGTTTTAAAAACTCAAATCTTGACCCCTCATTAATTGAAAGTCAAGGAATCAAAATCTCTAAAATTTCTCACTCATAAAACCTAGCCAGAAAAGAAAAATACTTGCAAAAGACTCATTTGTCCTCCTCCTCATGCCTTGGCCGTCCACCACCTTCACCATGCTCAGATTTTCTCAAAACAAATATTTAAAATAATAATTTAAATAAAAACCCAAAATAATTAATGCATTAAATACACAATTTCCCTCCTAAATGCATCAAAACTTCAAATTTAAATTCAAAAACTTTATCAATGGTTTTGGCTCCAAAATTTCGTGCACCACTCTCATAATAACTCAAAAATATTTTTCAGAATTAATTATTTAATAAGCCATAGGTTTAAAAATAATTAAATATATTTCATTTAAATAAAAACTCATTTTATTTAAATAAAACCTCCAAAAATAAAACAAAGCAATATTCCCTCATGGAATATTCTTAAAACCATGCCCAGAACCTCCCCATAAGGTGTGGCCCACGAGATTGTCCTCGTCGACTCGATTCGCCAACTCATCGCCGCTGTCGGGCCGATTTTGTCCTAAAAGTCGTCGGAAAATAACCTTAGAAATATTACAGTCAAAACGATCGTAATGACGAGTACATCGTCATCAAGATATTATTAAGGTCTAATAATATTCATAGTAAAATAATTGTCCTTTCTAAAGGCATCATATCACATATAACACAAACAATTCCCAAAATATTATTTAATATTATTAATATAATATTCCCTAAAACGGGGTCTTACAATTGCAGTGGTTTTCATAGGAAGAGGAGATAATGACGGCGACACACGACTTCGGAGAGGTGGCAGTGGTCGTGATTTGGATCAGGAGCGAGGCTCGAGTTTCAGATGATGAAGAAAGTGGTGATGGAAAGTGGTGATGAAGAAAAGGTATGTTCTCGTCTCTGTGACGAGAGCTACCGGGAGGAGGCAAGATCGGGTGGCTTTGTGGAAGGATAAAGAGAACCTTGCTCTAGGGTTTCAGAAAGAGAGAGAGAGAGAGAGAGAGAGAGAGAGAGAGAGAGAGAGAGAGAGAGAGAGAGAGAGAGAGAGGGATAAGTGTGAAAATTAATAACAGATTTCAACAAAAAAAATAGGGATTTTATTTAAATTAGGTATTTTATTAAGTTTTTTATTTTTTTTTCTGCTTAAATAAATGAGTTGGAATTAAAAAATTATGTTTTATAATTTTCAATTTAAAAAAAATGCCACGTGAAATTGCTGACTAGGATAAAATTGAAGTGTGGCAGCCTTTGTCCTTAATGGAATTAAAAAAAAAAATTTAGGGACCCAATTTGATGAAAAAATTTCTTAGGGATTGGAACTGATTCCCTTTATAATTCCAGAGGCCTTTTGACCCTTTAAGCCTTGAAAGAATTATTTGTTGTGTTGGAACTATATGTGTAATTTTGAAGGTTTAAAATATAATATGGTGTGTAATTTTTTTTTTATAGAAAATATAATATATTATTTAAGAATCAAAGAAAACATGAAAACAACCCTCTCATAGATAGGAAAGAAATACCACCTACAAGTAAATTAAAGGCCATCGTATAAAGATAAAAAATAAATAATAAAAGGCTATAAAAAACAAGAAAAGCCCCTAAGCCAACTGCAGAGAACAACTATATAATGATAAAAGACTACTCTTGCACTATGCCTTGCACCCATAACAAACAAACAAAGCCTTCGTGCAATACCATATCTAAGTACCAAAATCATATGCCTTAATGGAGCCTTTCACAAATAACTTGATACTAGATTAAACAAGTCTTAAATATCACAAAAACCAACAGTACCTAACACACAAAATCAGAGACTTCCAAAACAAAAACCCTCAAAAGCACACCAAAGATTAGGGGGAATAGAACCCAGGTCCAGATTTAGTGGTAAATTTAAAGCAGTCCAAAGCGGAGTCACTCAATCACATCCACTCTTAGCCAATAAATATGCTATTGTATTGTATTCACGGAAAATGTGCTTGACTTATATGCATTCCGCTTCAACCATAAGTGCATCAATCATATTCAAGTCATTCAGAATTTTCCAAGGCCTATACCTACCCCGCGCGAGAGTGAAGAGTTGCTTTCATATTGGACTAGGTGAGACCCCGGGGTCCCTCGCCCAGGAGCGCTAGTCCAGGGCGACGCGCAAGACAGGCACTTGGGCCACCTCTCGGAGGCCCAATTGACCCATTAAGAGAAGTTAAGGGCGCTAAGCCCAACTCCAACTCTATAAATAGGGGACAGTTACTAATTGTAAGGGACTCTCGGCTCATTTGAGAAACAACAACTTGAAATTCAGTTTCTTTCTCTCTCTAAGCGGTTACGCTCTCACTTCTCTCTAGATTCTCACATCACGTTCACCTCACTCTAGGTACCGTACCTCACCTCGATGTTCTTAGATAGAACATTTGGTGCCGTTTGTGGGGAACGGTAGATTTCGATTACCGGACTATGTGGATTGTGATTTGGTTGCGAGAAGTTTGATTTTCTGTGCAATTCTCTTTGCTTTTTGGATCTTCCTTCAGATTCTTGGTTCGCTAGTGAAGTCTGATGGAAGCACGTCGTCGTCGACGTAACGAGGAGCTGGAGCAGGAGCGCGATTCTCAATCGCGTCGCGTACGAAGGAGGTTGCGCCACGAAGAGGTGCGCCGTGTACAAGGTGATGACATACGGCAGCAAAACGATTGTCTACAGGAGGAATTGGAGTATTATTGTCTCAAGCAGTGGAATGAAGAAGTACAGGAAGCCGAAGCCGCCGCGAAATTCCAGCCGTTCTCATTGGCGGTGAGAGAGGTGACCATACCGGATGACACGACGGGCCTTGCGCTGGAAATGTATAGCGGGCAGACCGATCCAAAAGATCATTTGCTTTATTTCGGTATAGAGATGGCGTCAAGCGCGACTTCTGATGCGGTAAAATGCAGGATGTTCCCATCTACATTTCAGGGCGTGACGATGGCCTGGTTTATGACTTTACCTCAAGGATCCATAGCGAAGTTCCGCGACTTCTCGTCAAAATTCCTTAACCAGTTCTCGGCGAGCGAGACCAAGCGTGTCGCAATTGAAGATCTGTACGACATCCGACAAATGGCGCAAGAAACCTTGAAGGAATACGTGGAACGGTATATCACTACATCTGTGAAATTCGAGAAATCGGAGCCTCAGACATGTGTACACGCTTTCAAAAATGGTTTGCTGCCAGGAAAGTTGAACTGTGAGCTGAGTAAGAAACCAGCGCGCTCGATGACGGAGGTTTGCGCCCGGGCGAGTGCCTGCGTCTTAGAAGGAGAGGAGGACGGCGCATTCTGGAAGAAGGAAGCAGACAATACGCGAAAGGTTAGGGAGGCTGAGCAATTCGTTGAGAAATTGAAGGGGAAGAAACTTTGTTTGGGAGAAAAGAACATCGAGCACCCACGCTCGCGGGGGACAATTGGCTCTCGCCGGCGCGGAAGGCCAAAGAAATGCTCGATCAAAGAATTGGTAAAGTTGCTCCAGGTGACGTCGGCGACCAAGAAGGGCGAATATGAAATCGATTCACTGCGAGAGGAGGAGGGCCCGGCGACATGGTGCGAATATCATCACTTGGAAGGCCATGGCACCAGCGACTGTTTCGCATTAAGGGGCGAGGTCGAAAGGTTGATCAGGGTAAGGAGACTACGGGTTATAGGTTGTGAATCAGGAAAGGACCAACAGGGATGCCGTCGGCGAGCGCCAAAAGCAGGAAAAAAGGAGACGAAGGTGGCGAGGAGGGAAGAAGATGAAGAAGCTGAAGAAGCCCTCAGCAACGTTGTCGGAACATCAGTTGGAGTGACTAACGCAGTCGCAGGGGGGATTCGGCGGAGGCGGCGACGCGTCGGCAACCAGGCGAGAGCAGCGGGACAACGCGGGCGCGAAAAGGACCAGGAAAGGGCGAGGACATGACAAAGAAGACCATGAGATAAGGCGAAATAGGCGATCTGCCCAGGCCATTGACAAGGGCGTTGGGAAAACTGGGATATGGACGCATCCCGTAGGGGTATGCTAGCAATCGAACCTTCTGTTCAAGTGTTACCAAGTGTGGTTGTTTTAGTTTGTACTGCTTTGCATATGGTTTCTATATACTTCAGGTAGTGTTTATTTGGATGCATCTTTTGAGAGGGAGTTCCTCCATGTTTTGGCTGTTGTGGATGCATTGGTTTGAGGGGGAGTATTTCTGCTGCTGACTCTGATGATTTTGATGTTTTTTTTTTCCCTCTCTGGTAGTGAAGTTGTTTAGACAAAATTTGACAAAGGGGGAGATTGTTGTTCCTTTGTTGTCATCAATTTTGTTAAAAACAACCTGATGTCCTAGCCGATGTTGTGACATATGCCTTGGTGAAGGCCAGGACATCCGCCCATGCTGGCATGCAAGTGGGTCCCTTATGGTTATGTTGTGCTTACTTGAAGGTCAAGTAACTGATTGTTGGGAGCCAATTGCGGGTTGTTTATTGTTGGAACAAATCTGTGATTAAAAGATTTGTTTCTATTTTATTTGTTGATCACTCATATCAGATCTTGGAAGATTCTCTACTGATATGAGTTGGATCAAAGTGTTCTTCAGCCCAAAATAAACCCCAGCCGCCTCTGCTAAAGGATATATAGACAAAGACCTGAAGCTTGAAGGTGGTGAGAAAATTACCTTGAAGATCAAGTGTTCTTAAGAGTGTAAGTTGTTCTTTGTCTTTGTTAGTTCTGAACTAGTCTTGCTCACTGATTCTATAAAGTGAGACTGAGTTCTGTGTTGTGTTTGAGTGTCAAACAAACCTTGTGTTATTGTTGTTACCAATCACTGTGGCAGTGATTGAGGAAAAGTGAGAGGAGCTCTCATACTTAGGCTGTGGTTCTAAGTAGAAGACCACTGGGTAGATTAGGTTAAGAACAATGAACTTGATGTGTTCATGTGTTTCTGTAATACCTAGATCTTGAGATAGTGGAATTCCTTTTCATTGGGCGAAAGCTAACCAGACGTAGGTGTAGTTTCACCGAACTGGGTTAACAACTTTCTGTGTCTTGTTTCTTTTAGTTGTTTTTGTGTTCATGCTTTTCAGTCATATGATGTTCTAATCGATTGTCCCAGCATCGTGCATGACATTTGTTCTAAGGGATCTAGAATTTCAATTGGCATCAGAGCAGGCACCCCTGTTCTGTGTGGGTGAGCTCCAGGGAGATATTTTCTTGATCTCATGGACAATAAGGAGGGAGGATCGATCAACAGGCCACCAATCCTGGATGGCTCCAATTATGACTACTAGAAGGTTCGAATGATAGCCTTTCTCAAGTCTATTGATATCAAAACTTGGAAGGCTGTTGTCAAAGGCTGGAAGCATCCTGTCAAAGCTCAAGCAGAAGGAAGTACATCTACTCCTGAAGAAAAACCTGAGGATGAATGGACAAGTGCTGAAGAAGAAGCTTCTCTGGCAAACTCAAAAGCAATGAATGCTATCTTCAATGCTGTGGACAAAAACATGTTTAGATTGATTAATACTTGCACTGTAGCCAAAGATGCTTGGGAGATTTTGAAAACATCACATGAAGGTACAACCAGGGTGAGGATGTCTAGACTCCAGATGCTTACTACTCGTTTTGAGAACTTGACAATGACAGAAGATGAGACAATTTCTGAATATCACATGCGTGTGCGTGATCTGTCAAATGCATCATTTGCTCTGGGAGAACCTATGTCAGATGAAAAGCTTGTGAGGAAAATCTTGAGGTCTGTAACCAGCAAGTTTGCAATGAAGGTCACTGCTATTGAAGAAGCTCAAGATATCAGCAGTTTGAAAGTGGATGAGCTGATTGGTTCTCTGCAGACTTATGAGTTAAAGTTGGGTGAAAAACCTGAAAAGAAGACCAAAAGCATTGCTTTTGTATCCAACACCACTGAAGGAGATGATGCTGATAGTGAAAGTGAGAATCTATCTGAAGCTCTGGCACTTCTTGCTAGAAAATTCAACAGAGCTCTAAGGAAGATAGACAGAAGGACTAGGCCAAATGTCCAGGACATTAAGTCAGACAACTCTAAATCCTACAATTCCCAGCGAAAGGTCAAAGAAGAGGACAAATCAGGCCAAAACAAGGGTGTTCAGTGTCATGAATGTGAGGGTTATGGTCACATTAGATCTGAGTGTGCAACTTACTTGAAGAAACAAAAGAAAGGCATGGTAGTGACATGGTCAGATGAAGATACTGAGGATGAGGAAGAGTTATCTGCCAACAAGGTTAATGCCTTCTCAGGGGCTGTCAATGACTCAGATTCCAGTGGTGATGAAATGACATTTGAGGATTTGGAAGAGACTTACAAACTCTTACATGTTAAATGGAAGGAAACTTGCAAACATCTGAAGGAGCAAGAAGATGAGATGGAACAAGTTAAGACTGAAAATGAAAACCTGAGGGAGACCATTGATAAACTGCAAGATGACTTGGATAAATGGAACTCAAAATTAAATGATCTTGAAACTGTTGAAAAAGCCAAGCTTCTGTTAACTATAGCTGATCTTCAAGAGAAAGTAGCTACACTGACAGCCAAACTGGAAAATACCTACAAGTCAGTGCGTATGCTGAACAGTGGATCTAATATGCTTGAAGAGATTCTGGAAGAAACAAGCAAGCAAGGAAAGAGTGTTAAAGGCATTGGTTTCAGTTACAAGTCTGAGAATAGAGGAAATCAGAAAGCATCAAGGAAGTTTGTAAGAGCTAAGGAAAACTCTGAGTTTAAAAACCCAGAGAACTATTGGATGTCAAGCCCGATGTCACAACATATGCCTCAACATCCTACTACTCAGAAGGCTACTGCTCAAACTCCATGGAGATGTCATTATTGTGGTAGGTTTGGTCACATTAAGCCCTACTGCTTCAAGCTATACGGATATCCTCAGATCCAGAAGGTTCTCAAAACATCTAAGAAAGCTTGGGTACCCAAAGGAGAAGTTTCATGTCTTATAGCACACACATCTTTTAGAGTCTCATCAAGTGAAGACTGGTATTTTGACAGTGGCTGCTCAAAACACAAGACTGGGAATAAGGAGTATCTGGAAAATCTCAAGGAATACTCCAATAAATCAGTCACCTTTGGAGATGGTGCTAAAGGAAAAATCAAAGGCATTGGGAAATTGGTAAACTCTGGATCTCCTAATCTGAACAACGTTCTTCTTGTCAAGGGATTGACAGCAAATCTAATCAGTATAAGTTAGTTGTGTGATCAAGATCTGAATGTGATGTTTAGCAAGACTGAATGCATGGTTACCACTAGTGATCAAGAGATTGTGATGAGAGGTGTCAGGTCCAAAGACAATTGCTACATGTGGATTCCACAAGAGAAAGCCCAAGTGTCTAGATGTTTGATATCAAAGGTGGATGAGTTGAATCTATGGCACCAACGTCTAGGTCACATCAATCTCAAGAGTATGCAGAAAGTTACCTCTAAAGATGCTGTTCGAGGGCTACCAAAACTGAAAATAGATGAAGAAAAGATATGTGGAGAATGCAAGATTGGAAAGCTGACCAAAACATCTCATGCAAAGCTTCAGCATCCAACTACAACAAAAGTCCTTGACCTTCTTCACATGGACTTGATGGGACCCATGCAGGTAGAAAGTCTAGGAGGTAAGAAATATGCTTATGTTTGTGTTGATGATTATTCCAGGTTCACTTGGATTGACTTCATGAAAGAAAAATCAGAAACCTTTGACATATTCAAAAAGCTATGCCTGAAACTTCAAACTGAGAAGAATTGCTCTATAGTAAGAATCAGAAGTAATCATGGAAGAGAGTTTGAGAACTCCAAATTCTCTGACTTCTATGATTCAGAAGGAATAAGCCATGAATTCTCAGCTCCAATTACACCTCAGCAGAATGGAATTGTTGAAAGGAAAAATAGGACTCTTCAAGAATCCACCAGGGTTATGCTTCATGCAAGGAAGATTTCCAACAAGTTCTGGGCAGAAGCCATGAACACAGCCTGTTACATTCACAATAGAGTAACCGTTAGAGCTCGAACCACAATCACTCTATATGAACTCTGGAAAGGAAGGAAGCCAACTGTGAAACACTTTCATATCTTTGGGAGCAAATGTTATATTCTGGCTAATCGTGAACAAAGAAGAAAGCTAGATCCTAAGAGTGATGAAGGAATTTTCATGGGATACTCTACAAACAGCAAAGCTTATAGAGTGTACAATTCTCGAACAAAGGTAATGATGGAATCTGTAAATGTCTCTATTGATGATCAACCAAATGAAAGAGAAGACACTGGTGCAACTGAAGATGATGATGGTCCACATGTCACAGCCGATGTCCCAACTATTGACCTCGACATTGAATCAGAAACCAGTTCTGATGAGCAAGATCACAAGATGACCTCTGCAAATAAAGCTCCATCGATCAGAATTCAAAAGAATCATCCTCAAGAGAATATTATTGGTGACCTCAAAGAAGGAGTTACTACCAGGGCTAGAAGCTATATTGCTCATGAATGTTTTATATCCAAGTTAGAACCCAAGAATGTCAAGGAGGCTCTGACAGATGAATACTGGATAAATTCTATGCAAGAAGAACTTGATCAATTCAGAAGAAATGAAGTATGGGATCTCATTCCTAGGCCTGAGGGAGTAAACATCATAGGAACCAAGTGGATTTTCAAGAACAAGTCAGATGAGAATGGTGTAGTAACTAGAAACAAAGCAAGACCGGTGGCTCAAGGATACACTCAGATTGAAGGAGTAGACTTTGATGAAACCTTTGCCCCAGTGGCTAGGTTGGAATCCATAAGACTTTTGCTTGGTGTTGCCTGTCTTTTGAAGTTCAGATTATTCCAAATGGATGTCAAAAGTGCCTTTCTAAATGGCTATCTGAATGAGGAAGTTTATGTTGAACAGCCAAAGGGATTCACAGATCCACATCATCCTAATCATGTCTACAAACTCAAGAAAGCCCTGTATGGATTAAAACAGGCTCCTAGAGCTTGGTATGAACGTCTTACAGAGTTTCTGGTGAGCAATGGCTATTGCAAGGGAGGAATAGACAAGACATTATTTGTGAAAAATGAAAGAGGAAAACTCATGATTGCACAGATATATGTTGATGATATTGTGTTTGGTGGGATGTCGAACGCGATGGTGGAACATTTTGTCCAACAAATGAAGTCAGAGTTTGAGATGAGCTTAGTTGGTGAATTGAACTACTTTCTGGGACTTCAGATCAAGCAAATGGAAGATTCCATGTTTATTTCCCAGAGTAAGTATGCTAGGGGCATTGTCAAGAAGTTTGGACTTGAAAAATCTGGACATAAAAGGACTCCTGCTCCTACACATATCAAGCTGTCTAAAGACAATCAGGGAGATGATGTTGATCAAAGCTTATATAGAAGCATGATTGGAAGTCTGTTGTACCTCACTGCTAGCAGACCTGACATTACCTTTGCTGTTGGTGCTTGTGCAAGATATCAAGCTGCTCCAAAGACCAGTCATTTCTTACAAGTGAAAAGAATCATTAAGTACATAAATGGTACTTGTGACTATGGGATTCTTTATACAAATGATACTAACTCTTCTCTTGTAGGGTATTGTGATGCAAATTGGGCAGGGAGTGCTGATGATAGAAAGAGTACATCTGGAGGGTGTTTCTTCTTTGGAAACAACTTAATCTCTTGGTTTAGCAAGAAGCAAAACTGCGTGTCTTTATCCACAGCTGAAGCTGAATATATAGCTGCTAAAAGCAGTTGTACTCAACTTATTTGGATGAAGCAGATGCTCAAGGAATATGAAGTTGAGCAAGATGTCATGACATTGTACTGTGACAATTTGAGTGCTATCAATATTGCCAAGAACCCTATTCAACATAGCAGAACCAAACACATAGATATCAGACATCACTTCATCAGGGAATTAGTGGAGGATAAAATTGTTACTTTGGAACATGTCCCCACAAAGAGACAATTGGCTGACATTTTTACCAAGCCCTTAGATGCTGCTACATTTGACAAATTAAGAGGAAATCTTGGGATTTGCCTCTTCGAAGGAGCATAGCAATTAAAGCCCCTTTTCTGTCTAACGGCTAGTTTCCTCGTAACTACCATTAACTGCCGTTGTGACATCATTGCTTCCTTCTCACTCAACTGCTATATAATCATCACCAATGGCTTCATCACAATCTCACAACAAGTTGCCAATCTTGCTCTAACAATCTCTGTTTCTCATCACTTACATTTTTCTCAATTTCTTGTATTTGTCTTTTTGCTTTACCATTTCATCATGTCTTCAAGCAAGAAAGAGTCTGTGAAGGGAAAGATAGAGAGAACTGTTGGTGGTGCTAGGGTTATGGGTTTGCACACAAGTTCTTCCACTCAATCCAAGAAGAACTCAAGAACTCCTTCCAAGAAGCACTACAAGTCTCGTGCAACCCCAATGCAAAACCCTGAAGCCCCTATGCCTGAGGATGTTTCAAACACTTCTGTCTCTGCAAATGATGAAGATGATGTCGCGACATCTTCCCATGGCTCCGATGAGACATTGTCTGATAAGCCTGCCAAGGAAGTTTCACTCTCAAAGGATTCTTCCTCTTCATCCAAGAGTTCTGATTCCAAGGCTGCAAACTCAACGGATGTTTTGTCAGAGGAGTCGATGAAGACCCCTCCCATTGTTCATGATGTCTCTGATGATGAAGATTCAGAGGATGTGCCTCTGGCGAGTGTTGCTGCCAGAATGCTTAAACGAAGAAGAGCATCTGTTGAAGAAACCCCTGTTGTCCAGAAGAAGAAAGCCAAGATCACTACTGGGTCTTCAAAATCAAGGGCAACCGATGTGTCAAGGAAAGGCAAGCAGAAAGCTGTGGAATCGTCTGGCAAGAAAGCCAAGAAGACTACTGGGAAAAAGCAGAAAGTTTCCAGAATTGATTTGGAGGCTGAATCAGATGTTGAAGGCGATGTCCTGGACATCACTGCCTCTGAGAAGAAAATGTTCTCTGGTAAGCGTATTCCCTCAGATGTTCCTAATGTTCCTCTAGATAATGTGTCTATTCATGCTCCAGAAAATGCCTTCAAATGGAAATATGTCTATCAAAGGCGTGTTGCCAAAGAGAGGGAGTTTGATTCTGATGTGTTAGCCTGCAAAGAGATCATTGCCTTGATTGCAAAAGCAGGGTTGAGGAAGACAGTGATGAACATAGGAAAATGCTATGACAAGCTTGTGAAGGAGTTTATTGTCAATCTCTCTGATGATGTTAATAATTCTGCCAGTCCTGAATTCAGGAAAGTGTTTGTCAGGGGCAAGTGTGTGAATTTCTCTCCTGCTATCATCAACCAAACTCTTGAAAGAAGTGTGGTTGAATTTGTTGGAGAAGAACTTTCTCTGGATACAGTTGCTGAGGAATTGACTGCTGGAAGAGTAAAGAAGTGGCCTGCTAAGAAGCATCTGTCAACTGGGGTTCTGAGTGTGAAGTATGCTATTTTGAATAGGATTGGAGTGGTGAATTGGGTTCCCTCTAACCATACTTGTGCTGTTTCTGCTATGCTTGCCAAGCTTATCTATCGCATTGGGACTGAAATTGCTTATGACTTTGGCAACTTTGTGTTTTCCCAAACCTTGAAGCATGCAGAGACATGTGCTGTGAAACTTCCCATCTCTTTTCCTTCTTTACTGACTGTTATCATTCTGAAACAGCATCCTAATATCCTCACTGTTGATGATGTTCCTGTGCTCAAAGGCACTCCCATCACTTTGGACCAACGGTTGTTCCTGGAACCTCATGTCCTGGACATTGATCTGCCATCCAGTAGGACATCTGTTCCTGCCTCTATGTCTGCCTCAGGAACTCACAGTGTCATTGCTGAACTTGAGGCCATTTCCAAGGAACTTCAAGAGACCATCAGGATTGCTGCTGCTAGGAAGATTAAGGTGGATGCTCTCATCCAAACTCTCAAGGGGGAAGCTGGTCAAGAGGGTGAGCATGCAGCTGATGCTAAGAAGGAAGGATCTGCAGAAAATGATGAGGAAAACTCCTCTTATTCTGGTGTTTAGTGCATGTCCTAGTCTGTGTACTAGTTGACTTTTATTTGGCTGTGCTTAAATTCTTTCTACCTTTGCCAAATTTGTTCTAAAAAGGGGGAGTAGTAGTGTGTTGTTTATTTCATTATGTGTTGTAGTGTTTTTTTTTTTTTGAAGACTTGGTATTCTGGTTATGTTCTGTAATAAGTATGAAGCTTTGTGAAGACAAGTTCAGGAGATCTTCTATGTTCATGTGCTTCAAGCTAGCTTCTGTTCAAGTGTTACCAAGTGTGGTTGTTTTAGTTTGTACTGCTTTGCATATGGTTTCTATATACTTCAGGTAGTGTTTATTTGGATGCATCTTTTGAGAGGGAGTTCCTCCATGTTTTGGCTGTTGTGGATGCATTGGTTTGAGGGGGAGTATTTCTGCTGCTGACTCTGATGATTTTGATGTTTTTTTTTTCCCTCTCTGGTAGTGAAGTTGTTTAGACAAAATTTGACAAAGGGGGAGATTGTTGTTCCTTTGTTGTCATCAATTTTGTTAAAAACAACCTGATGCCCTAGCCGATGTTGTGACATCTGCCTTGGTGAAGGCCAGGACATCCGCCCATGCTGGCATGCAAGTGGGTCCCTTATGGTTATGTTGTGCTTACTTGAAGGTCAAGTAACTGATTGTTGGGAGCCAATTGCGGGTTGTTTATTGTTGGAACAAATCTGTGATTAAAAGATTTGTTTCTATTTTATTTGTTGATCACTCATATCAGATCTTGGAAGATTCTCTACTGATATGAGTTGGATCAAAGTGTTCTTCAGCCCAAAATAAACCCCAGCCGCCTCTGCTAAAGGATATATAGACAAAGACCTGAAGCTTGAAGGTGGTGAGAAAATTACCTTGAAGATCAAGTGTTCTTAAGAGTGTAAGTTGTTCTTTGTCTTTGTTAGTTCTGAACTAGTCTTGCTCACTGATTCTATAAAGTGAGACTGAGTTCTGTGTTGTGTTTGAGTGTCAAACAAACCTTGTGTTATTGTTGTTACCAATCACTGTGGCAGTGATTGAGGAAAAGTGAGAGGAGCTCTCAAACTTAGGCTGTGGTTCTAAGTAGAAGACCACTGGGTAGATTAGGTTAAGAACAATGAACTTGATGTGTTCATGTGTTTCTGTAATACCTAGATCTTGAGATAGTGGAATTCCTTTTCATTGGGCGAAAGCTAACCAGACGTAGGTGTAGTTTCACCGAACTGGGTTAACAACTTTCTGTGTCTTGTTTCTTTTAGTTGTTTTTGTGTTCATGCTTTTCAGTCATATGATGTTCTAATCGATTGTCCCAGCATCGTGCAGGACATTTGTTCTAAGGGATCTAGAATTTCAATTAACGCTATTTGTCTTGCTCCACCTCTTCTTCAGTCAGGAAACGCTCGGCGACAAAGCCTGGAGAATCGTCGGGGCCAACCAATCCAGCAAGGGTAACTCTCTTGAACGCCCCCATCTGGAAAAGATCAATCCGGGGGTGGAGGCGTTGAGCTTGGGCCTTGGCAAGAAAGAAACTGCGGCAGCGCTCGAAGGCAGCGGCGACGACAACATCTGACCTCATCTTTTCTTCCAAGGCTTTCGCGTCAGAATGGGCTGGGCTTGGGCCTTTGCTGCAGATAGAGCCTCGTCTTTCTTCGCCAATTCAGCACGGAGAGCTTCGATTTCCACGCCCATGAGGGAGATGGTTTGATCTTTAAAGGGCACCAAGTCCGTTTTTGCGTCGGACTCCAGTTGCGCCTCCTCGAAACTTCCAGGTCCGAAATCTTCTTGTCTCGAAACTCCAAGCTAACGTCGGAACGACTGGTTTGCTCGGCCAACTTATTGGAAAAGGAGGTTTCTTGGGAAGTCAGCTTGGCAAGGAGCGCCTTACGCTCCTCAGCTAACCTAGTGTTGAGAGCGCGAAGACGAACCACCTCCGACTGAAGTATCTCGGCATCCTTGGCAAACCACTTGTAACGATGGAAAGCATGGAGCACCGTCACCAAAGCACCCTCTGACACTTCATCTAAACCCTGCTGCTGGACCACTTCATCCATTCTTGCCACTTGCGCGGGCGTCAGGGATTGTTAGTAGGGCAATCCTTGATTTACGGAACCTGGAGGCGGGGGCGGATTGTGACCCGAGGGAGGAGGCGGCGGTAGATTGGTGTTTGGCATCGAGCTTTGACCAGAAATCGGCAGGACACCTGCCCCATTGGGGGGCGACCTACTGATAAGGTCACCCCAGGCGCTGGGTTGTTCCACCCCAAGAGCCTCCCTAGACCCATGGGAAGCTGCTGAAGTAATGGGGATGCTTTTCTCGCCGGAGGAAGCAGCAGCAGACAAGAGGCACGGCTTTTTAGGGGGTGGCCGAGAGGATCCCTCGCCAGGAGCCCGTTTCTCGCCAGCCGAAGTTGTTGATGAGGATGTTTTGTTGCCTTTCAAGTTGGCTAGAGGAGAAAACCGGATGTTCTTTTTCTTCTCAAAAGCGGTGAGAAGGCTATCACTGGCGAGGCTCATTTTCCCTGAAATAAAGAGTGACAAAAAGGAGTCGGCAGGAGACAAGAAGTGAAAAATAAACAAGAAGGTGGCGATGAAGTACAGATTCCTAAGAAGGCGAGAGTTGATGAGATTTAAGTTTTACAGATCACACGAGCACAATCCAAAACGGGAAGTTTGGCCAGAAAGCCGATAACGGCCTTGTCTTCAGGGGTTAAAGAGTCCTCAGGCGGGTCAACCACCTGAAGCACTTCCTGGGTCTAGTAGAAAGGGAATCGAGCGGTGCCATCCCTCAAGGTGAAAATTTCAGGATAGTTATGAGACACCACGACCTTGAAATACCTTCGGGCAAGGTCGGTGGAGATGGTGGACCAAAAGGGGTTAAAGCGTTGGCGCCCGGGTCTAGCTTCTAGAGAGACCCAGCTGCGGAGCGGTAAAGGTTGGGCGGACAGACGATAGAAGTAAAAGAAATGAGAGGGTTCAGGCTGTTGCTGTATCGCGTCACAAAGGA
This sequence comes from Lotus japonicus, assembly GCF_012489685.1. Taxonomy (NCBI): domain Eukaryota; kingdom Viridiplantae; phylum Streptophyta; class Magnoliopsida; order Fabales; family Fabaceae; genus Lotus; species Lotus japonicus. The sequence continues at coordinate 47,488,592 of NC_080044.1, forward strand.
TCTCAAAGCACCGCAGGAAGGCCCAGCTGTTAGGGTGAAGCTGACACGAGACGACGTTGATACTGTGGAGCACAGAGCAAATAAAGAGGGAGAAGGGAAATCTAATCCCCAAACTTGTAAACATGTACTCATACACGTAGAAGAAGTGGGGGTTACCCACTTGGTTGGGGGGAAGGCGGAACCATGGGCGCTCAGAGACTGAGCAACCGCTGTAATGAAGAATATTGTCAAGAGGCTTTTCGTGACAAAACCCACCAGATTCTGAAGAAAGCTCACAAATGGATGACCACCGCTCTAAACTGGATAAATGGTTAGGGATCGTACCGCCCGGAAGACCCCTTACCACAAGAATGGGCAGAGATTCCGAAGACTTGATTCGGAAAGCAGCAATGTCCTTTTGCTCAAGTGGAACCCCCCCGGGGGGAGGTGGATTAATTGGGGGAACGCACCGTAGAGGAGTGGCAACGGTGACATTACGGTCGGAGTTCTTGGTTCTGCGTCTTAATGTCATCGGAAAAGGGGCACACGGGGTAAAAGCTACTTAAAAAACCGTGAAAACTCACCGGAAAAAGGAGCGGCGCGTGGTGTGTAATAAAGATTAGGGCAGTGATATGTTGAGGGGGATTCGCGCGTGAAGAGGGTGGCTAGGAGACACGGTTGCAAAAGAAGTAAGGGATGGGGGAACAATGTCTTTATTGGTAGGGGATGATGATTGGAGGAGAATGTGTGAAGGGGTGATGAGGGCAGTTGTGGAGAGACGTAGAGGAAAGGTAGGAGATCGTGCACCATAACGATGGGAAATGATTGCAGTTGCGGAATTTCGGGAAGTGGGAGTGGCGCAATAAATGAAAACTATGACAGTTGAAGCTCATTGAAGATTGGGGCAGTGATCTGTTGAGGGGGATTCGCGCGTGAAGAGGGTGGCTAGGAGACGCGGTTGCAAAAGAAGTAAGGGATGGGGGAACAACGTCTTTATAGGTAGGGGAAGATGATTGGAGGAGAATGTGTGGAGGGATGATGAGGGCAGTTGTGGAGAGACGTGGAGGAAAGGTAGGAGATCGTGCACCATAACGATGGGAAATGATTGCAGTTGCGGAATTTCGGGAAGTGGGAGTGGCGCAATAAATGAAAACTGTGACAGTTGAAGCTCATTGGTTCAAATTCAAAAATAGCAGGCTTTATTGTGGTTGGAAAGGACGTTTCAGGATAGCCGTTGAGATTTCGCAGATTCATTGACTCTTGCATCATCCCAGTATGCTACATGTGGCATACACGCGTCAAGTCATCATGGGTCGCGGCGGACACAACGGAAGCAGGGCGAGGAGACCGGCGCTATCGCCACAAGCCCACTTGTGGACTCGAAGGAACGCAATGGGGGATCAAGATGTTAATTTAAAGCTTTAAAGTTACCAAGCCATGTTGGCCTTCATCTTCGATAATTGAACTTTAGGTTGTCGTGTTAGTTAGATTACTTATAGTTGTGGCCTTAGTTTTCTTCTTAAAGACACACTCAGCTCTCATGCTTCGAGCTCGGTGTCTTGTGGACTGGGCGAGACCCCGGGGTCCCTCGCCCAGGAGCGCTAGTCCAGGGCGACGCGCAAGACAGACACTTGGGCCACCTCCCGGAGGCCCAATTGGCCCATTAAGAGAAGTTAAGGGCGCTAAGCCTAACCCGAACTCTATAAATAAGGGACGGTTACTAATTTTAAGGCACTCTTGGCTCATTTGAGAAACAACAACTTGAAATTCAGTTACTTTCTCTCTCTAAGCGGTTACGCTCTCACTTCTCTCTAGATTCTCACATCACGTTCACCTCACTCTAGGTACTGTACCTCACCTCTATGTTCTTGGATAGAACACATATATAATATGCTTGAAATTAAATTGTTTGCAAAATAAGAGGGCATGTAAAATTTCCTTTACCTCAGCTTGATAGGCCCATAGTTCCCCTGATGCCATTGAGAAATACCCTAGCGTTAGTTCTGAATCATTCCTCAACACCCCTCCTATGCCACTCACAACCGGGGAGCGTTTTGCCGACCCGTTGTAACACCCCGACTTTCAGGGGTCACAATTAGTAATCTGTTAAAGTAAATATGCAATGATTTCCAAAAATGAATTATAAATGTGGGTACTTTTTATTTTCTTTTCAAATCATTTCTAAAACATGTCATGCATACTCCCAACTGTAAATAATTTTGTATCCAGCCTTGAACAAGACAAGTACCTGAAGGTAACAACATATGAATACAAACCTAACAAATAGAATTAGATTCAAAAAATAATCTATTATGCAATGACATCATAAATCCGATATACTGCCTACGATTTCCTCATCGGAGAATCGCAAGAAAGCAATGCATCGAAACCTACCCAAATCCTCAAACAATACTCATAAAATAATCTTGTAAGCTTTAACCAACAATGGTAAGCTCTCTACCCAAAAGTCTCTAGCCTTACACCCGACTCTATTCTACGAGTGTTCTGCTATTCTTCCATGTAGAGTAGCATTGATAAGTGTCATTTTTACGTAAATTTGAATATCATTTTAAACACTTATTTGACTTGTGTGCTTTAATTTATATCATTTTAATCCTGAATTTCTTATTTTAGTAATTATTTAGGTTTAGGATAGATTTTATGATAATTTCAATTCTAATCCCAACTTTTTGATGCAGAAAGTTAAAAGTTGTCCGAGCAAAATTGGAATCCCACATTCGTAAACTGTCAGATCGAGCTAAAACTTTGATATGTTGTTTATAACACATGGAACTTCAATTTGAACGGTTGGATCGGGAAATGATGCATGTTTTGGTGAGAAAATGAAGTTTAAGAAGTGTACATGCCGCTAGGCGGCCTTCAGAGAGAGTTGGGCGCCCAAGGCGGTTCCAGAAACCCACCTATGAAGAAACAGGGGGCGTGGGGCGGCCATCAGAGGCCGCTGGGCGCCCAGACCACGATTTTTTATTATAAAAGCCATTTTTAGAAGATAGGGCAACAGATAACAGGATCCATCACTTAGAAATTCAGAGAAACACTTGAGAGACAAGGAGAGAGGCTTAGGAGGCTAGAGAAGAAGCTCCGGAGGTCGGATTCGGCAGCGAGACATCGCGACGGTTTCAGTTCTTCTCATTCTTCTTCTCTATTTGTAAAGCTATCCATGAAAATGGATAGCTGATCTCTCTTTTGTTGGGATTTGATGTAGTTGTATGATACTTATGCTCTCTATGCTATTCTCTTCAATATAAAGCATGTTTCTAGTTGTTGATTTAGTGGTTTTCTCTTGATCTTCATGCTATATCTTAGATTGATCACCTATGATATTTTATTTGATTCGACTTGTGAGCGGAAGCTACAACATTTGAGTTCGAACTAGAGTTAATCACCTAATAATCCTAATTGCTAGACATAGAGTTAGGTTTGTTAGTCACTAAACACCCAAAATTCATGATAACTTTCTTTCTTAATCATGTGAGACATCAATGTTTAGGATTAGAGAGTTATTGATATCCACTCATGCGAGACATCGATGACGTAGGGTTGAATTGGTGTAGATGAGTCATATGCTTGAACATGTTATGTATTTCAATCACTAGAATGAAAAAAGGTCAAACAATGAAATCCAATCCCAACAATTCCTCATACTTGTTGTTTCTCGTTAGTTTATTTGCTTTTCATTTAGTTTTATGTTCAAACAATCAATCAATCTCATTGTGTGATCATCATTTAAGTTTGTTAACTATTGAACGGCGTAAGTATTTGTTGGTAAATCCGCAAGTGTACGAATCCACCCGGTTTTAAATGTCGAACCACAGGGATTGTGAGTGACTAAATTCGGTTCAAGCCTTGAGTATAAAGGTTTGTTTTATTGAAGAAAACATATGTCGAAGTAGTAAAGATAAAATATAAGAAAACAGAGATGGAAATGCTTTGGGTTCTTGTTCAACTAGTCAATTCAAGTACATCATTCTAAGCACATGAACTCATGAACCTCTCCTTGATGATATAGCCTAGTTACTCACTTATTGATTCCTCACATAAGCAATTCTCCCATACTAAAAGCTAGGCCCAATTCCTTGTGTACTTAGTCATTTATATGAGGGTTTAGATCATGCAAATTCAGGCCATCAAACCCCAACCCTTCCTATATTCCTAGTAGCAAGCATAGAAGGGGTAATCCCAAATCGGCTCCCTAATCTATAACAAACTTCCGTTCTGATTATAGAAAAGCAAAAAGTGTAACACCCCGATTTCGGTGGCGTCACTTTAGTAACCAAAAAGAAAGTTTAAGCGGAAAAACGTGAATATATTTTTTTTTGACAATAATGTAAACAAGACTGAAATAAATAAAACGCAAATGCGAAAGACAACAGAACTAATATACAATATATATTACAGCCCCCGCTGTAAGTAGCAACCTCGTCACGAGTAACCTCCAGTGACGGAAAGGAGAAAAGTGTAACGCCCGTAGGCAAAATGTACAAACTGAAAGTGAAGGTTAAGTGTCCGAACACAAACCTCAAAATGAGAATAAGTTGGCCCATCGGCCTAAAACAAGACTTCCTAAGTCCAACCAACTCTCTGTGATTCCCGTAAAGAAACCACACAAAAAGCTATAGGTGGGAAACTACCCTGTCCCCAAAGAAACAAATAATGGTCAGAGCTAAGACTCTACTCCTACACTAATCCTATCTCGAGGAGCTCACACCAGCCCTAAAACCTACATGCTAGCATGATCGTCGTCTGAATCTAAATCCAGAACGACCAAGTCTACAAACACTATCCGTCCTCCCCTCACAACCGCGATGCGCTCCGGTGATGGACTCACGGGCTTTGGGCCCGAACCATGATCATCAATGATAGCAACGGTGGGTGTGCTGGACTCTGAAGAATGCACTCCCACAGGCTCCTCCTCTGAAGGGTCCTCATCATCAGAAGATGACGGTGGTGGCGATGCTCCTAATCCTGGTCCGCAATGCACTCCTGGCGGCAAGTTGAAGCTGACAGTGCTCCTCCTCAGCACTCCTTCCATCAAGTGTCCTACTCTGTCTACCCGATCCTCCATGATCCTCCCCGAGTACGTCGCGCGATGGTTAGCGGGGTCTACCACCCACGAACCGGGGTCATCCTGGTCTATCATCTCGTATCTAGTCCCCCCCGAAGGGTGGACCATCGTGAACCAGTCCGCCAAAGACATCTGACAATAGGCGTAGTCCGCCAAAACACACACAGAAGACGCGAGGGTCAACTCCAAAGAATTATGTAAATAATATCACCAATAGATACAGATAAGAGATTAGCCACTTAGGCTTATAGCTAGAGATAGCATCCTAGGGTTGCATATTTCACAATGAATATAACGACAATAATAACAATTAACATGTTCCAAATAGGATTAACAAGTAACAATCACACTCAGCAACTAAATTAGTATGCATGTTGCATGATGTGCAAATGACGGTTAACCCAGTTAACCAAATGCATTCCGGAAGGGATGGACATCAACGGATCAGCCCTAACACCAGCCACGGTGGGACCATTTCGGCCCGCGTGCCTCTTACACCAACAACAACGGTAGTCAGATCAGCAGTAAACCCGAAGGTCTGCCATTTCGGTCTGCTACTAAGAGTCGTCTACAAACGCTCTTACGCGGAAATCCGGGTCTTATGACCATTTTGGAATCCACCGAGGTCCGAAGTCCGTCTCGTGTTAATACCTCATTAATGGTGCATGAATGCGAAATGATTAGCCAAACAATGTCTCCGACCTCACTCGACACGTCGCCACGTGTTCTAGCTAAATTATTGTCTCTAAAAGCTTACCCTAAGGTAAAGTCGATTCTGCGACAAAAGACACTTCTTCACAACAACACATAACTCATGATGATCTCCAAATCATCCGACTCATCTCCATCCGATGGTCACAACTGCTCAACGAGCAAAGAGTATCAACATACTCGGAAACTACCTGTTTCCCGGCTTATCTCTCAGATAGCCCAACAACACAACTGCTCCCAGAGCACAAGAGTATCAACATACTCAAAACTTCTCAATATCTCAACACTTGGATCCGACGACACTTCTCGTTTTCCAAAAACTAAGATTTGACTCCTAAGCTTTCCTTCGAGATTATTATCATTATTAAAAGGTTTAAAGGTTGTTTAATGTCTTATGAGTTTTCCTTACAAAATAGTTTCCACTTTTGTCTTATCGCAAATCTTATAAGTTCTCGGGACCTCCTAATCCCAAATGACTCCAGAGAATGTCTCGATCCATGAAAAACCATAACAAGGCCCGAATCTCATTCGTCCTATCAAACTTTCCCCAAAAACTCAAAATAAAACCGGCATGACCTGCCCGCTATTCTCACTCCTCAGAATCACAGATATGAGTGAAAGCATAGTTAAATCAGTACAGTCAACAAACATGTCATATATCAACACATTCTAAAATAACCACGTAGCACTTAGCATATAAAGCATGCATCACACATCCTAGATTACCCACCTAGCACGTACCATGTAATTCAATCTCAAAAACAGTCAGTAGATGAATCATCTACATTGTCAGCCGAAGCCTCAGAAAACATTTTTCCAGTCAAACACAAACAAGTGCATAAACAGTAAATCAATGTCGAAAGCATCGACCCTAAGCATTAACTAAGGATTCAGTGAGTAGCCCTCACCTGAAGATTCTTCAGGGTTACCGTCTAGCGTTCCTTCACAATCAATGCCTTGCTCTCCAGGAAATTCCTCAAAAGCACCTTTAGAGCAAAACCACAGAAATCAATCACAATGAGTCAGAAACTCAGCAAACAATACTCACTAAGGTTACTCGAAGTAGTATATACTCCGAGGTACGATAATCTAGCGCGAAAGGACAAGCTTTTGAAAAAGAAATTTTCCTCCTCCTCCTCTATAGCTCTCGGCCACTATTGGTAATTAGGTGGGTCGATTTTTCTTCGATCAAACTTGGTTCCTAGGTTATTATTAGTCGTAACTAAGGGTATTCTAAACTCGGAAAAATTATCGGATTGAAAACTATCGCAGGGGTATTTTGGTCACTATTTTTAGCTCAGAATTTCAAAACTGAAATTTCGAAAAACAAATTGGATGGGGACGTCACCAACGACGTTTATGACAACTAATCCTACTAGCACTAAGCTAAGGCGATAGTTTTCAGCCCAAAGGACGAAGCTTTGCCCCAAAATGGGTATTTTAAGCAGAATTGAAACTCGACGGTAGTTTTTCGAGAATCGGCGCAGTATTATTAGATAAACATACTAAGGAGAACGTAGGGAAGATGTTTAGAATCAAAAATGAAGTTATCATGATAGTTTTGCAAAAACCTCAAAACTATGAGCACAAAAAGACATAGAGAAAAGCTATGGAAAAGACGATCAGAGGTAAGGATTAGCGACTATACCTCGATACCTTCAAGCAGCAACTGTCGAATCAACGATCAAGCAAGAAATGAAGAAAATCTCTTCTTCCTCCTCCTTCAATGAAGCTCGCGGCCTTGGGAGAGAAAATGGTGAAGTTTTACCATTTTTTTCTCCTTTTCTTGCTATATATAGAGGTTGGAAAAACGCGGGAAAATGAAAGTTTCGCGATTCCGATTTTTCTGGCTTCATTCTCCGTGAATTCTAAGATAGGTTTTGGCGACATAAATCCAAAACTCAAAAGAGGTTTCCTGGTATTTTAGGTGACTAATGCAAAGTCGGTGTAAAACTATTTTACCCGATAAGTTACTTTTTGCATCGAATGTCGGAATAGAAAACTTCCTTCTGAAGAAAGATTGAAATCATCAAGAGAAATGGGTGTCCGCGTGTAGAATCTTCATTTGAAGCTCCGAATAGAAAAAGTCTTCATCGTCGGTTGATTCTAGGGTTTTGAACTATCAGGGTTTTAGTTTCGGCAAACTTCCGAGGATTGGAATCGGACGTTCGTAGATTCTAGGGTTTCGCCTCGAAACGATTGTCGTATAAGGAATAAGAGAAGTTCTAACATTTATTTGAAGATTTTTGGAATTAATTTCCATCGTGACTTTAAGTGAAAACTAGCTATTTACTAGGGTTTCTGCCCTAGGTTTAAGCGTATATCGATCGTGCTATACCTTTTATCGATTTTGATACAATCCTTGGACTTTTCCTGAACTTTCTCCTTCATAAATTTATTTCATTTGGTAAACATCTTGTTCAGGTTTCCCTTCACGATACATCATCCCTAATCGTGAATAGGATTTTATTTACTTGACATAAGTTTAAAAACTTGGGTCTTACAAAAAGCAAGCATGCATACAAGCTTAGATTGAAATTCAGAATATGGGATTCAAGAAAAGAAGAAGAACATGTGGGAAAGAATCTAAGATTATGACTTAAATATGAAAAGTCTTACAAAGAAAACCAAAGCAAAAGAAGAGAGATTAGCCAAGAATGGCATGCTTGGCTATGAGCCTGAATTACAAGCTTGGATCTCTCACTCTCCTAGATGATCCTCTACCTCTGAATTTTACAAAGTATGAAAATATATAAGAGAAAATGACTAGAATCCTATTTATAGGCAAAAATCACGAGTCTGGGATGTTCCGGGCGCTCAGGCTCCAATTCAGCACGCCTGAGCGCCAATTCAAGCTGGAAATGTGCCTCTGGAAGGCAATTGGCGCCTAGGCGCCAATTCCAGAAACCCTGGAAAAAGCAATTGGCGCCTAGGCGCCAATGGAGCACGCCTAGGTGCTCCAAGCTCGCTGGAAAGCCTTTTTATCTTCCTCGTAACTCCTCTTCAAGCCTCTTTAAGCCTTCCTTCAATTCCAAGCTTCTTGACCTTCCTTCTCCTTCAGTTTCAGACCTGAAAACCTAACCACAAAGCCAAGGAAATATTCAGAAGCTCCAAGAGTCTATTAGCAAAGAGAACCCTCAAATAAAATAGGAAAAGTTATGCAAGTCCTAAACTTACTTAAAATGCAAGAAAAGTCCCTATAAAACTACAAAATTACCAAAGCAAAGTAAAAACACAAAGAAAGATAAAAATGCATGAGAATGCATGAAACACTATATGAAACTAAACAAAAAGACTCAAAACTAACAAAGAAAAATCCTAAAAACATCATATAAACCTGGGTCATCAGTATTACACCTCCTTGTGGATACGACAAAACCATTTACTATACTACAATTGAGTCTTGAGAGATTCAAACGTAGAGTGGTAAGAAATATTTCAACAAGCATTTATTCACATTACCACCTATCATCGTCTGATAGTTTGTCGATCGCACAAACACAAACAATACAAACAATGTAGTGCGATGGTCAACTCACGATATAAAGTATAATACAAACAACATGTAAGAGAGAAGATATGTATATAGGTATAAGTATTGGTATAACATGTTATATCCTATGTATATTCCTAACATGTTATCATTAGCAATAAACAATATATCTAATCCCATCACCAAGTACAGTTAGATGCATGACGTGCCACTGCACAATATGCTGACACAAATCCGAATAACGTCACCCTACCTGGAGACGGGACAATCCCGCAAGATCACCACTTAGGCTAGGCACCATCGAGTCAGTCCTAACACATGCCTTGTGTTTAACCATTTCCGCTCGGGTATCGCTTACAATCCTTGACATAGCCGGATCAGTCCTAACCCTCCTGGTCAATTTTCCCCTCCGCTAGACAAGACATCAACAGGTCAGTCCTAACCTTACGGTAAACTATAACCCCCGTCGTGCCCAAGGTACCCGCAGAAACCTTCCGTGCATGCATGAATGAATGAATGCAATATAGTTAGCCAAACAACGACCGTCCTTAACCAGCAAAAAGTGCCAACCGCACGAACTGACCTTCCCGTCACATTGGCACATCCTTATGATGTCCGAAACAAATTATTTAAGCAGTAAGGAGTGACTTCCACACTCAAGTGACTTCCCCCTCACAACGGCACATCTCCCGATGTTCGCAACTTAGGTTTTCCACCTTCTCATAAGTTGGAACGTCGGCATTTTCCGTTTTCAAACTCTTTTTCATGACTTAAGTTTCTTTCGATGTGATTCTCTTAACACATAAAAGGGTTCTATCATTAATTAATGAATTCTGTCATTTATTTTCAAAATCAAGTTCTCTTTATTCTTTTGTTTCCAAACCTACCAAGTCAAAAGTTCCCAATAACCCCCAAGTGATCTCCCCGGGAAAGGCTCGATCCTCAACACAGCAATGGCTCATACCACTTATCAGAGCCTGCCCAAAAATCTCTCCTAAAACAAACCATCATCAACATGACATAACTCAGTGCTACCCACACTCCAAAATTGCATAAACATGCATAAGTTTAGCCATCACAATCCAACAAAATACATATATGCACAAAACATCAAGCTCGATTGAGCGATGAAACAACAATACAGTGCTGTAAAACGTAACCATGTCCTAAGGCTAGAAAGCAGTAGGGCAGAAACCACAGTAAACGACCGAAGCCTCAACAATCAACAATGGCATACGCCTCAGCCGTCAATAATGGCATAAGCCTCAGACAAACACAACAATCAATATAAGTCGAATTCTCGACACCTAAAGCATTAGCTAATAAGTAAGTTGCCTTCACCTTAGGTGTTTTCCTTACTAAGCTGCGACTCCAATCCAATCACATTTTTATTTTCCCGTGTCGGCTCGATTCCTTCCATTGTGCAGCTCTGATGCAAGGTGTTTCCGTTCTCCGTACCTTTCACAAGCATACTTAATGGAATCACTAATTGAGCTACTCACTAACTCAAGGTCTAAAGCTACGACTTCCTGAAAACGACTCAAAGCAAACACACGTTAAACTTAATCTCCTTAATGGTTATGAACCATGAGGATTAAACTCAGAAATCAAGACAAGTCATCATAATGACAACAACACATTAACAACACTTAATGCTTCAAAAAACTTTTGACTTAGTCAATCAACTTTAAGACTAAAACATACACTTTTGCTAAATTAGAAAGTTCACATAACGAATACTTATTCCTCTCGTTTTCCTTAGAGTTCTCAGTCTCTATTAGGATACTCATTGAGGTTTTTCACAATAATACGCACACAAAGCTTTTCATGAAAGCGATTAGCACAACATCTCACAATAGCATTCTCCTATGATTATCCTCAAGTAATCCCTTTCTTTTCCCTATTCCACAATTCTCTTTATCCTCAAGACTTACTTATCAAATCACTTACAACAACTTAATGCCTCAACGCCACTCTTATAATCTAATCCTCAAGTCAATCATTCATTCTCATGTTCCATTCTTACAAACCTATCCTTTAATCAGGCAGTACGAATACGCCATTATAATTCCACAAGCTTACATTTCATAGATCGATTCACTAACCGCCATCAAATAAGATCTATCCAAAATCATTGCCTGATCATCACTTATTCCTCTAGAGTCTAACTAGGTGGTAATCCATCAAGTCTAGTCTCACAACTGTACGTACCATTCGATAATCATCACTTCCATTCTTATGAACTATTATCATGGACGACCAAAGACAACACTTGGAACACTAAACGACAACTCTCAAGTTCTCTTAAGTCATTATACAAAGATTCGACACTAAAGCCTCACTTTAGACGAAAGAGATTACAATATTCATTTTACATATTCAACCTTTAAGACATAAGTTCTAATCCCCGATTAATCACTTAACCACATCTAAGTCATCAAACTTCCAAAGATTCAAACCTTAATCTGCTAAAATCAATTGCTTATAACAAACACATAAACTTCTTAAAACTCATGATTCAATCCTAAATTACATCTCCAACATCAGACTTTCGATATAACTTAATCAATCCGAACTAAATCTTTCCAAATTCAAAATTTATCCTCATGATGCTCTCGGCTCCTTCTCTTTAAATGCCAAGAAAAATCTTTCTTCTAAAACTAATAGTACACAAGTATGACATATGCAAACCATGAGGAAAAATTACTTTTAATGTACAAAATCAATTCTAGGCAAAGAAATCACTTTTAAAAAACTTAACTCCTTAGAAAATCCAATTACATCAAGTTAAAACTCAACTCACACACATAATGTACAGGGACGTTCAAAATGGCAGGGGAAAATAATATGTTCAGCCAATAGAAAAGAGAAACCACTAATCCCATTTAATTATATGTGTTAACGTGAAGCACAACTCAGTCGGGGACAAGGAAAAAAAACAATGGAACCTTACCTTATTTTCTTTCTACTCTTCAGCCTTTGATCCAACTATATCCTTCTATTCCAAACTCTCACTGAATTGAGATTTTCCAATGGAACCTCGATTCATTATGTATTAGTTTTTGCTCCCTATTTCACTCTCTGTTCTCCTCTGTCTTTCCTGCCTCAATCTCCAGCTTGCAAACCCCTTTTTATGGCCATGGAAAATGGACTGGGCGAGACCCCTGGGTCCCTCGCCCAAGAGCGCTGGCCTAGGGCGATGAGCAGACCAGGGACTTGGGCCTTCATCCCGGAGGCCCAATTGGCCCATTAGGATGATTTAGAGGCGCCAAGCCCAACTCCCCCAACTATAAATAGGGGAGGGTTACCAATTGTAAGGGACTCTTAGCTCATTTATGAAATAACAAGATTGAAATTCAGTTATTCTCTCTCCAAAGTGGTTACGCTCTCATTCTCTCTAGGAATCTCACATCACGTTCCTTACACCTTAGGTACTATACCTCATCTCAATGTTCATGATGGAACATTTGGCGGCGTCTGTGGGGAACGGTAGATTTTGATTCCCGGACTACGTGGATTGCAAGTGGATTTAGAGAAGTTCGATTCTCTGTGTGAATTTTCTTCAGTTTTCATTTTTTCGCTTGAAGTTCTTCGGTTCACTAACCAAGATCGATGGAGACACGTCGTCGACGACGCGACGAAGATCAGGAGCGGCGACGCGGTCCGCCTCCACGCCGCGTGAGAGGCAGGCCGCGACGCGAGCCAGTTCGCTGTGAAGAAACCGATCAGTTAACTCCTCCTCCACCACCACCTCCACCTCCTTCTCGAACGACTCCGTTACCTTCTCCGCCAACTTCACCGGAGCAGCAGAGATCACCAGCGCACTCACTCGGAGCTTCGGGAGAGGAGACTCCGGTACCTCAAGCACCGATCTCCGGCCAAGATTGAAGGCGCTTGATCCGTAGTGTTGACGATATACGGCAACAAAACGATTATTTACAAGAACAGCTAGAATATTATCGTTCCGAGCAGCAGGATGAAGGGGAGCGCGAAGCGGAGGCCGTAGCTGAATTCGAGCCGTTCTCAGGGGCAGTGAAGGAGATTGCTATACCAGATAACATGAAGAATATTGTCCTTGAGACCTATTGATAGCGAATCTGCAAGTGTACAGATTGCTCGAAGTAATAAAAAGATCGAACCACAAGGATTGCGTAGTTTATACTCTAAATTAACTAAACTTATAATGATAGGACGTAAAAATAAAATAAAAATAAAGAGATGATTGATTTTTCGTAAGTAACTTAACCGCAATAAAATTAAAGAAAGCAAATAACACTGTTGAAATGAATTCAATTTAAAAGCGCGCTAGGGATCCTGATTTCATTAACCTTCTCCCTATGTATCTCCCCAATCAGTTATAACTATGTATCAAATTAAGTTTCAAGGTGCTAAGCCTAATTGTCCACTTATCAATTCCTTGCATAAGTGTCCATTCCAATTAATTAGTGATAGCTAATTCCTTAGTACCTAATCCTAATTAATCAGAGATAAAAGTTCAATTTAGATCAGGCAAACACAAGCAATTTGTTACCCTTATCCCTAAGGTGTAAAGACCCTTGCTCAATTCCTCCCCAAATCCCTAAATTCTACCAATTTTCCAATTGCATAGAAAATAGTGCGACAAACTATTGCAATAGAAAGTATCAATTAAAATAGATGAGAAATTCATGAACTAAAATAGAAATCATAATCATAACTGAAACTTGGTTCAAAACATAGTTTAAAGGAAAACTAGATCAATCACCCTAACACAAAGGGAGTTTAGCCTGACATGATCAAAAAGAAATTACAAGAAGTACAAGAAAAACCTAAAATATTGAATCCTCTGTCACACCGTTTCTGCACTTCTCCCAATTCTTGTTCTGTTCACGTACTGGAACCATTCTTTCATTCACCCAATTCCTATATATATACTGCAGCAGCCACCCACCTTCTGTTTCTCCATCACGTGACCAAAAATAAGGTTAAATAAAACCTATCAACTACGCCACGTGTCACGTTTCCATTAGACAAAGCTTTAAGGGGTGGAGTCTGGTGTTTTACGTACCAGGGTTGTTGGTTCTTCTGCAAGTGTACAGAATCTACTCGGTTTTAAATTATCGAACCACAGGGAATTAGATTGCAAATCCAGTTTAAGATTCAAGTTCAAGGTTGAAAAGCGAGTAAAATTCAATTTTAATGATTGGTTGTTTCTTGAGTTTGTAAAAAGACAAGTGATCAAGTAATAAAGCGATTGAAATTCAGAGATGAGATTGCCTTAGGTTCTTGCTCAACAAATTCAGTTTTAGCAAACCTTCCTATTCAATTAATCCTGAGTCTCTCCTTGATGTTCTAGCCTAGATATTCATCTATCGATGCCTCGTAAAGAAAACCCTTTCTAATCAAAAGATAGATTCAATTCCTTGATAACCTAAACATTTGTTAGAAGCACTAAGCATGCAATTCAGGCCAACAAACCTCAACCCTTCCTCTATTCCTAGCAGCAAGTATAGAAGAGGTAATCTCACAACAAGTCCCAATTCTATATCAAACTATCGTTATGATTATAGAAAAGTAAAAAGCTAGCATGCATTCAAGCTTGAGAGATAAAGCATAGGAGTGAGATTCAAAGGTTTACTCAGAACAACATGAATAGAAAAGGAATGAAAGCTAAAACATCCAAAGTCTTACAAAGAACCCAAAACAAAAGGGGTTTTAGCCAAGCATGGCTGTGGAATCCATACAAGAAGATAAAGATGAAACCTGAAACATAGGGCTTAGGGAAAGCTCCTCAAGCTCCAGAACTCAAACCCTCTCTTCTAACTTATGAAAATATGATAAAATGACAAAAGGTTCCAAGAGAAATGTCCAAAAACCAATTTATAGGCAAAACAGTTGAGTCTGGGCGCTCAGGCGCCAATTCAGAGCGCCTGAGCACCAATTCCAGCCAAAAACATGCTCTCTGGAAGGTAATTGGCGCCTAGGCGCCAATTCCAGAACCTTGACAAAACATAACTAGCGCCTAGGCGCCAATTCCCAGCGCCTAGGCGCTTAAGCTCGCTGGAAAAGACTTTTAGCTTCTTGTAACTCCTCTTCCAAGCCTCTTTAAGTCCTCCTTCAATTCCAAGCTTCTTGGCCTTCTTTCACCTTCAGTTCCTGATCTGCAAACTTAACCAACAAGCCAAGGAAAATTCCAGAAGCTCAAAGAACTTATTAGCACAAGAGATCCTTCAATTAACACAATAAAACCATGCAAGTCCTAAACTTTCTTAAAATGCAAGAAAACTCCCTATAAAACTACAAAATTACCAAAACGAAGTAAAGACTCAGAAAGATAAAAATGCATGAGAATGCATGAAACACTACATGAGACTCAACAAAAAGACTCAAAACAAAGAAAGAAATGACCCTAAAAACACCACTAAACAAGGGTCATCACACCACTATACTCAACGACAGCTCGCCCTCGAGCGTAAATAACACTCGCTTGCCTTCAAGCGCAAGAAATTCTCCCAAACAAGTGCTCTCAACAAGGAATACTTCACAAAAAATAGGGGGACAAAGGAATCACAGCTAGTTCCAAGAGAAAGACCCGACAACCTACTTCATGCATCTTTTGAAAAGAGAAGAGTGTAGAGTCCATTCATGAGAAGCATATAGAACTAAAATCCTAGGACGAGATATTGATTTAGTGCACTGAGCACACAAGCAAGTTCATAGGTCCTGAATGTCATTCACTCAATAGCAACCAAGATCAAACATGCAAATATTCAAAGAGACTTTAAAAAGGGTTGAAACATTGGCTAGGTAGACATGATGGTGGTTGGTCCCTACGAAAATCCTAGGCTTCAAGCACATTGAGTGTGGTCCAATTCTAAAACCCCCCGGAGCTTTTCACAATAAACTTTTTAGCACAAGTTTCTTGCACCCCCTTTTTTTCAACTTTTTCTTTTTTTTCTTTTACAACTCCAGCTTTTGTTCAGGAGTTCTTCTTCTTTTTTTTTCAATGATTTTTTTCTTTTCGGGGCAAGAGACTATTTCACAATTTTTCAGCTCCATACAAATATAATCAAGGACCATCACTCCCCAATATTCCAACCAAACATCCACCCCAATCACTTGGCTACGATAAAATCTCCAAAAAGGCTCAAGTGGGGCAACTATAGACCATGTTCAATCACTAATTCAGAATCTCAAGAAATCCTACAAGTCTCAAGAATAAAGCAAGAATCACAAAGCATGCTATGAGTGAAATTAATGCAGAGCCAAGAATTGCAAGTGAGTCGGGATCCTCCAGGGAAATTTTATGGTGAAGGGTCAAAGATAGACCCCTAATGGACTCACCTCGACTCCTTTATCAAGAAACACTCGGAAGACCGAAGTCTCCTCCTCTCTTCCCCAAACATGCAATCACTCATCCCCAAAAACAGCAGCAAGTATTCACAAAAGCATTTTCAAAAAACAGCACCTGTAAGGAAACAACACTATAGCTAAAAGCATGTGAGTATAGGGAAGTAAAAGACCCAAAAACAAAAACTTAAAAAAAACAATGCATGATAAAAAGAAAAATAAAAGCTATAAAAGAAAAAATATGTAAAAATGCATGAGCTAAACTAAAGGGAAGAGTTGACCTTCTTTACTAATTACCATGGAGGCCCTAGAGCCACCTCCTACTCCAGAATTTAGGCTCTCAATCCCTGCAAAATGCAACAACCAAACAAGCAAAATAAAACAAAACTTGGGTTGTCTCCCAAGCAGCCCATTGTTATAGTCTTAGGTAGACTATCCCCCTTGTCAAGGAGGTTTGAAAAACATGGTTTCCAACTTCAGAACCTGACCACCTTGGTACACTTTCAACCTCTGCCCATTCACAGTGAAAGTATTCTTGGTCTCTGGGTTTTCAACCTCAACAGCACCATGAGGAAACACCCTCTTGACCACAAAGGGTCCAGACCATCTAGACTTAAGTTTCCCAGGGAAGAGTCTCAATCTAGAATTGAAGAGCAACACCAATTGCCCTGAGACAAATTCCCTATTCAAAATTTTTCTATCATGCCACTTCTTTGTTTTTTCCTTGTAGATGCTAGCACTCTCATAAGCTCGGAGTCGAAACTCATCAAGCTCATTCAATTGCAAGAGTCTCTTCTCGCTAGCAACTTTCCAATCAAAATTCAATTTCCTTATGGCCCAATAGGCTTTGTGTTCTAATTCCACAGGTAAGTGACACGCTTTCCCAAAAACTAAGTGGAAAGGAGAGGTACCAATCGGAGTCTTAAAAGCGGTTCGGTAGGCCCATAAAGCATCGTCAAGTTTCCTTGACCAATCCTTTCTGGAAGAATCTACCACCTTTTCAAGAATACGTTTTAATTCCCGATTAGAAATCTCAACTTGCCCACTAGTTTGGGGGTGTTAGGGGGTAGACACTTTGTGCTTTACGCCATATTTTTCCAAGAGAGACTCGAAAGCTCTGTTACAAAAGTGGGTACCCCCATCACTTATAATCGCCCTAGGAACACCAAACCTAGTAAAAATGTTCTTTTTTAGAAAAGCAACCACCACCTTAGAGTCATTTGTTGAGAGTGCAGCGGCTTCAACCCACTTGGAAACATAATCAACAGCCACTAAAATATACTGGCAACCAAAAGAAGGTGGGAAAGGTCCCATGAAATTGATGCCCCAGACATCAAACAACTCAATTTCCAAAATATTTTTTAGGGGCATCTCATTTCTCCTAGAGATGTTACCAGTTCGTTGACATCTATCACAACTCTCAACAAAAGCTCTACTATCCCTATGCAGCGTAGGCCAATAGAAACCACTTTGGAGAACCTTAGCAGCGGTCCTCTCCCCACTAAAATGTCCACTATAACTTGATCCATGGCAATGCCAAAGAATTTTCTCAAAATCAACTTCTGGGATACACCTTCTAATGACTCCATCAGAACAAATTTTGAAAAGGAAAGGGTCATCCCAGAGGTAAGATTTTGCATCATGCAGAAATTTTTTCTTTTGCTGCCATGTCAAGTCATGGGGAATAAGTCCAGCAACACGGAAATTAGCAAAATGTACATACCAGGGTAGGGGTTCCTCGGTGGAAACAGCTAGGAGTTTCTCATCCGGGAACTCCTCTTGAATAGGTATTGGGCTGCACGCCCCACCTTCCAATCTCGACAAATGGTCTGCCACGCTATTGTCCTTGCCTCTCCGGTCAATGATCTCAAGGTCAAACTCTTGAAGGAGTAAGACCCATCGAATCAACCTTGGCTTAGAGTCCTGTTTAGCAAACAAATGCCTCAAAGCAGCATGGTCAGTATGAACAATTACTTTAAAACCCAAGATGTAAGGCCTAAACTTTTCACAAGCAAAGACTACACCCAACAACTCTTTTTCAGTTGTAGTGTAGTTCCTTTGGGCCTTATTCAACACTCTACTTGCATAGTATATCACATACAATACTCTTTCTTTCTTTTGACACAAGACAGCCCCTAAAGATAGATCACTAGCATCACACATGATTTCAAATGGTAGAGACCAATCCGGAGCAACAATTACCGGGGCTGTCACCAATTTCTCTTTAATCGACTCAAAAGCTTTCAAACACTTCTCATCAAAAGTAAAAGGTGCCTCCTTCTCAAGCAAGTTGGTCATAGGCTTAGCTAATTTGCAAAAGTCTTTAATAAACCGCCTATAAAATCCAACATGCCCGAGGAAACTCCTAATACCCTTGATGTTAGTCGGGGGAGGGAGCTTCTCAATGACTTGAATCTTAGCTCTATCAACCTCAATCCCCTTTTCGGACACCTTGTGTCCAAGAACTATGCCATCCCTAACCATGAAATGGCATTT
The DNA here is from genome assembly GCF_012489685.1 of Lotus japonicus. Classification (NCBI taxonomy): domain Eukaryota; kingdom Viridiplantae; phylum Streptophyta; class Magnoliopsida; order Fabales; family Fabaceae; genus Lotus; species Lotus japonicus. The sequence goes on from NC_080044.1 coordinate 47,507,686, forward strand.
CTCCCAATTCAAGACCAAGTTGGTCTCTTGACATCTTTTCAGAACCAAGGCTAAATTCCCTAGACAAGCATCAAAATTTGGACCAAAAACAGAGAAGTCGTCCATAAAGATCTCGATGCAAGTCTCTATCAAGTCAGAAAAAATAGCAAACATACACCTTTGGAAAGTAGCTGGGGCATTGCAAAGCCCAAATGGCATTCTCTTAAAAGCAAACACGTTGTAAAGGCAAGTGAATGCCGTCTTCTCTTGGTCTTCCGGTGCAACACAAATTTGGTTGTACCCGGAATAGCCATCAAGAAAACAGTAGTATTGGTGCCCAGCCAACTTATCAAGCATTTGATCTATGAAAGGCAAAGGAAAGTGATCCTTTCTAGTTACCAAGTTCAGCCTTCGATAGTCAAACAAACCCTCCACTTCGTCACTTGACGAGTGGGAATCAACTCATTGTTCTCATTGGCAACCACAGTGATGCCTCCTTTCTTGGGAACCACTTGAACGGGACTTACCCATTCACTATCCGAAATTGGATAAATCACACCTGCATCAAGCAATTTAATTATCTCTTTCCTCACCACATCCTTCATGGAAGGGTTGAGTCTTCTTTGAGGTTGGACTATAGGTTTGTAATTTTCTTCCAACAAAATTTTATGCATGCATATCGCAGGACTAATACCTTTGATATCATCAATAGTCCAACCCAAAGCTGACTTGTGATCCCTCAAAACTCTGAGGAGTTTTTCCTCTTCTAAAGGTTTGAGAGCACTACTCAAAATAACAGGTTTATTCTCACCTTCCTCAAGATAAGCATACTTGAGAGAGGAAGGGAGTGGCTTGAGCTCACTCTTCTCCTCAATTGGAATCTCCTCATCCCTAGTTAATTCTTCTTTCCAAATGCTTTTGGTGGCAAGAGATGAGACAGATTCTAATTGAGATAGAGTAGCATTCACCTCATGGTACAAGGAGTCAAGCTCACTCTCAAGATTTTGGTCCTCTATTTCTAACCCCTCCATGATTGTTGTTTCCAAAGGGTCCTTAATAGATATCCTAACAAACTCTTCACACACAAGCTCATCAACCACTTCACACCGAAAAACTTCATCATTCGCTCGGTGTTTTAAGGAGTCAAAGATATTGAAGAGGACCTCCTCTTCACCCACTTTCAATGTTAGAGTTCCCTTAGCCACTTTAATCTCAGCCTCACCTGTGGCTAAGAATGGTCTCCCCAATATGAGAGGAACTTTAGAGTCCTCTTCCATGTCTAAAATGACAAAATCCATTGGGAAGACAAACTTATCCACCTTAACCACAACATCTTCAATGATCCCGTAGGGGTTTTTTAAGGACCTATCCGCCATTTGCGAAGAAATCATAGTTGGGGTAACCTCACCTAAGTTCAACCTTTTAAACATACTAAGCGGCATCAAGTTGATACTCGCTCCTAAATCACACAAGGCTTCTACCATAGTTAACCCCTCAATCTCCACCGGAATAGTAAAACTCCCGGGATCTCTCATCTTTTTAGGCATCTTCCTTTGCAAAATGGCACTACACTCTTCGGTCATCAAGATAGTTTCATCGACCTCACTCAACTTCCTTCTCTTACTGAGGATATCTTTCATGAATTTAGCATAGATTGGCATTTGCTCCAAGGCTTCAGAAAAAGGGATATTAATATGGAGTTTCTTAAAAACCTCAAAGAACTTAGAAAATTGTTTATCCAAATTTTTCTTCACCAAAGCCTTGGGAAATGGAATCTTGCGGAGATCAGGGATATGAGTGTTTACAACTCGAGTCCTAGTGGGCTCTCTAGCTCTTTCCTCCATAACACCCTCATCTCTTTCTACCTCAGCTTCCTCATTTTTCTCTCCCTCAATTTTTTCCTCTGGCTCATGTAACACTCTTCCACTCCTAGTGGAAACAACAGCGGTATTTTCTTGCTCAGTTAAAGTTAAAGTTTCAGAAGAGAACTTACCTTGGTGATTTCCGGACATTTGTTTCGCTAGCTGTTCCAATTGACTCGCCAAGCTCTTTATGGCCAACTCGTGGCACTTGTAATTGCTCGCTGAATGATCAATAAATCCTTCAATCAGCTCTTCAAGACTCTTCTTTCCAACCGTCTTTACAACAATTTGCGGCTGGTCAAGAGGGCCTTGTTCTGAGGTTGGAGCTTTTCCTCCTTGAGTCAATGTTATGACCTTGCTAACATCATCATTGACAGTACACTGGTTACTATCATGAGATTCACCACAAAATTTGCACTCCAAACTAGTTACTCTCACTCCAATTGACTTGGTATCCTGTATATGTTTCCGCATTTCCGCTACTTCCTCGGAGAGTTGCTTGTTGGAGGCTATGAGATTGTCATAAGTTTCCACTTCAAAAGAACTTCTTCAGATTTGGCGTTCATTCTCGGAGTTCATGGCTCTCATCGCCATTTTCTCTATCAAATCATACCCCGCTTGTGGGGGAAGAGCATTGAACTCCCCACTTGAAGTCGCGTCCAAGCCAAACCGTGATGAGTATAGTAACCCATCATAGAACTTCGCCACACATTCAGCTTGGGTGAGATTGTGTTGAGGACATTTCCTCAAAAGCTTCTTGAAATGCTCCCAAGCCTCATAAAGATTTTCATCTGAGGATTGTGTGAACGTCATGATGTCATTCTTCAATTTCCTCAAGAGGGACCTTGGGAAGAACCTCGTTGTGAATTTTTCTGCAAGGTCTTCCCAAGTAGTGAGACTCCCTTGAGGTTGTGAATTCAACCATTCCTCTGCTGCATCCTTCAAAGAGAAGGGAAATAGACTCAACCGGATTGCTTCTGAAGAAACATTCACCACCCGATAAGTGTTGCAATTCCGGATGAACTTCTCCATATGAGCATGAGGATCTTCCGAGGAACCTCCACCATATTGGCTTTGGCTCACCATGTTGATGAATGTCGGTCTCAACTCAAAGTTCCCCACTCCTTCAGGAATGACAATACTTCCGGGATAGTCAAAGCTCATGGACCCCGAAGTTAGTTCCCGAAGAGTTCGGTTGGCATTCTCAACTTCTTGTTCACGCAAGCGGAGGGTGATACCCTCTTGGATCCTTGCCTCAATGTGGGCTTGCATCTCCTCCTCTGTCATGCGGCCACCCATGGTGGTGCCTCTCTTGAAAGCAACCTACGTATGACACTCAACAGAGAAAGATTAGTAGCACCAATTCTAGACAAGTTATAACTTAAAACTTAAACTAAAAATCGCAAAACAATTCCCCGGCAACGGCGCCAAAAACTTGTTGGTTCTTCTGCAAGTGTACAGAATCTACCCGGTTTTAAATTATCGAACCACAGGGAATTAGATTGCAAATCCAGTTTAAGATTAAAGTTCAAGGTTGAAAAGCGAGTAAAATTCAATTTTAATGATTGGTTGTTTCTTGAGTTTGTAAAAAGACAAGTGATCAAGTAATAAAGCGATTGAAATTCAGAGATGAGATTGCCTTGGGTTCTTGCTCAACAAATTCAGTTTTAGCAAACCTTCCTATTCAATTAATCCTAAGTCTCTCCTTGATGTTCTAGCCTAGATAGTCATCTATTGATGCCTCGTAAAGAAAACCCTTTCTAATCAAAAGATAGATTCAATTCCTTGATAACCTAAACATTTGTTAGAAACACTAAGCATGCAATTCAGGCCAACAAACCTCAACCCTTCCTCTATTCCTAGCAGCAAGTATAGAAGAGGTAATCTCACAACAAGTCCCAATTCTATAACAAACTATCGTTATGATTATAGAAAAGTAAAAAGCTAGCATGCATTCAAGCTTGAGAGATAAAGCATAGGAGTGAGATTCAAGGGTTTACTCAGAACAACATGAATAGAAAAGGAATGAAAGCTAAAACATCCAAAGTCTTACAAAGAACCCAAAACAAAAGGGGTTTTAGCCAAGCATGGCTGTGGAATCCATACAAGAAGATAAAGATGAAACCTGAAACATAGGGCTTAGGGAAAGATCCTCAAGCTCCAGAACTCAAACTCTCTCTTCTAACTTATGAAAATTTTGATAAAATGACAAAAGGTTCCAAGAGAAATGTCCAAAAACCAATTTATAGGCAAAACAGTCGAGTCTGGGCGCTCGGGCGCCAATTCAGAGCGCCTGAGCGCCAATTCCAGCCAAAAACATGCTCTCTGGAAGGTAATTGGCGCCTAGGCGCCAATTCCCATCGCCTAGGCGCCAATTCCAGCAGCCTGACAAAACATAACTAGCGCCTAGGCGCTTAAGCTCGCTGGAAAACTTCCAAGTCTCTTTAAGTCCTCCTTCAATTCCAAGCTTCTTGGCCTTCTTTCACCTTCAATTCCTGATCTGGAAACTTAACCAACAAGCCAAGGAAAATTCCAGAAGCTCAAAGAACTTATTAGCACAAGAGATCCTTCAATTAACACAATAAAACCATGCAAGTCCTAAACTTACTTAAAATGCAAGAAAACTCCCTATAAAACTACAAAATTACCAAAACGAAGTAAAGACTCAAAGAAAGATAAAAATGCATGAGAATGCATGAAACACTACATGAGACTCAACAAAAAGACTCAAAACAAAGAAAGAAATGACCCTAAAAACACCACTAAACAAGGATCATCAACGGTCTTATAGCGGACCTCCAGCGTGAATGAGCCATGTGGCAGGGACGATACAACAGCCATTGATTCCTTAGAGGTGCACCATAATTTCCATGTATCATGAGCACTGAATCAGCTTCCCTTTATTAATCCGAAAATCCTAATAAAATATAAATAAAAATTATAAAAATTATAGAAAAATACTAAAAACACATAAAAATAATAAAATGCATGAAATAATCCTAAAGTGACATAAAAATAACTAAAATACCCTAAATAATATATTAAAATGCATAAAAATAAGCTAGAAAAATAGTCTTAAATCCCGGGTCATCACCTATAGCGGGAAAGCTGAACCCAAGGAGCACCTGTTATATTTCAATACAAAAATGGTGATCAGTGCTGCTTCCGACGCTGTGAAGTGCAGGATGTTTCTAGCTACGTTCAAATGCACAGCCATGGCGTGGTTTACCGCGCTACCCCGAGGATCCATCACTAATTTCCGTGACTTCTCATCAAAATTCCTTGTATAGTTTTCCGCCAGTAAAACCAAGCAAGTGACAATTGAGGATCTCTACAACGTCCGCCAATTCGAGGGCGAGACTCTGAAGCAGTACGTAAAACGATTCAGTGCTGCATCAGTAAAAATTGAGGAGTCAGAGCCGCACGCCTGTGCGCGTGCCTTCAAGAACGGGTTGCAGTCGGGGAAGCTGAATAGCAAGTTGAGCCGCAAGCCGGCTCGGTCCATGGCGGAGATCCGGACGCGAGCAAACACCTACATTCAGCACGAGGAGGATGATGCTTTCTAGCGAAGGCGCGCGAAAAAAGAGAAAGACGGCGAACAGGGGGACGCTTCGCCAGAAGAGAAACGGAATAAGGAGAGGGGAGAGGGCAGCAAATGGCGAGACAGGAAGGTGAGGACAGGAGAGAAGGCTGCGAAGGAGCCACTGTACCCCAAGAGAGAAAATTTTGAGCGCCGCAGACCGTGGCATCAAGCTGACCCTCGCCGGTGAGAGGAGTCAGGGAAGAGTCTAAATGCACATTTGACGGAGTTGCTTCGAGAGGTCAAGGCAACCCACGCGGTTGAGAAATGCGAGAAAGAGGCCGACCCTCGGCGTTGGATAAAACGAAGTGGTGCGAGTATCACCGCTCGACGGGCCACGACACGGGAGATTGCTTTAACCTGAAGAACGAAATTGAGAGGCTCATTCGAGCGGGACGATTGCAGATGAACGACCGTGGCGATCGGTGGAATGGAGAACGGCAGCAAGGGAACCGGTACAAAGGGGACCGTCAGTAGGATGACTGCAGGCGACGACCGCCGACGTACGCCAACCGCTGACAAAAAGGAAACACTGACAACAAGGAAGAATGGGGTGGAAGAAACCTTTAATAAAGACCTTGAGTCGCCAGTTGGGACAATAAACACAATCGCGGGTGGCTTTCGCGGGGGCGGACACACAGCGTCGGCAAGGTGAAAGCACGTGAGAGCGGTGACATCAGTGCAACAGTATGAAACCCCATTCAGTTTCCAGCATCCAGATATTGTGATATCGTCGGCAAATTTCGAAGGGATCAAGGCACAAAAAGACGATCCCGTGGTTGTAATGATAAGGATTAAGAGTTTTAATGTGCGGCGGGTTCTTTTGAACCAAAGAAGCTTCGCTGACATCATCTACGGTGATGCTTTTGATCAATTAGGATTGACGGACAAAGATTTGATGCCCTATACAGAAACGTTGGTAGGGTTCTCGGGCGAGCAAGTCTGGGTACGCGGATATGTAGATCTGGAAACAGTCTTTGGTATCGACGATACCACCAAGCTACTCCGCGTAAGGTATCTTGAGTTGCAGGTTGTGGCATCCTACAACGTCATCATTGGAAGGAACACACTCAATCGCCTCTGTGCAGTAATTTCGACGGCACACCTGGCGGTAAAATATTCGCTGATGAGTGGAAGAGTGGGAAAGATTGTAGTTGATCAAAGGAGGGCGAGAGAATGTTACAACAACTGTCTCAGCCTGTATGGAAAGAAAGGAGCTGGCGAGGGACACATGTGTCATGAGGTTGAGGTCATCCAAGGTAATCAAGGCAGGCAAGGGGGATCGAAGCAAGGGGTTGACAGGAAGATAGCAAGATCAGGGAGCAACAAAGGACAGGTCAGGATAGATGGCAGGACGGGCAAGGATGGACAGTTCACGGACGCTCATGCAGAGGAGCGTTGGGCAAGTGTGATCGCAGATTTAGAAGCGTATAAATTCAGCATGGGGGTGTTGGCGATCAAGCTCAGGCTCACGCTTAGAGAAGCTAGTAGAGGACAACTTTGACCTCTTCAGCTGGAGCTCAAAAGACCCAGAACTCTAGGAACTGCCGATGTTCAGGAAACTGAATCTCTCGAATTCAGGGCACGATGAGCAAAAGGGAAAAAGGAATCACGATTCAAGGAGTGGATCAGCGAATCGTCCAGCAGGGCAGCGACGAGAAAAGAGATAACAAGGCGCGCGAGCGGTCTAAGGACAAGAAGAAGGCGAGGAAATGGAGCCCAGTGAGTCGTCGCCCGGGTAAAGCAAAAAGAGAGTCAAAATATTAGAAGCCTGTGGGTTCGGTAGTTTTCAAGCCAGGGACGTCCAAGCGCGACAAGCCGAAGGGCAAGATAGGAGAAGTTCCTCATTGTCACGAGGCGGGCATGGAAGGAAGCCAACCCAAAAATAACGATGAGTGGATAGCGAGCACGTCGAGCTCGAAAGATGTGGTGATGGGGATGATATTTTGACCCGAGGGGCTGGAACTTCCAATGAAAATCTAGAAACTTAAAGGTCAGTTTTGCACAAAGGCCCTCAAAACAAGTGGAACTTCCAATGAACTCTTAAACTAACCTAAAATGCAACTAATGTCCTTATAAAACTAAGAAATTATCAAAACGAAACAAAAACACAAATAAAGATAAAAATGCATGAGAATGCATGAAACACTACATGGGACAAAAAAAAAGACTCAAGACTAACAAGAAAATGACCCTAAAAACAAGACTAAATCTAGGTCATCACACCACTATACTCAACGACAGCTCGCCCTTGAGCGTCGCTAAGATTAACTTGCCCTCAAGCACAAAGAATTACTCCCAACACACATGCCAAAAGAGGGATACATTTTCAGAAAACCGGGGGATCAAGTAAATGCAGTTAGTTCCAAGAGAAAGATTCAACAATCAACTTCATGCAATTCTCATACAAAGAAGAATTTAGAGTCTACAATGAGAAGCATTTAGAACTAACATCCTAGCATGAGACAATCATTTAGTGCACGGAGCACACAAGCAAGTTCATAGGTTCTGGAAATTATTCACTCAAGAGCAACTAAAGTTGACAATGCATTATTCAATGAGACTTCAAAAGGGTTGTAATGTTGGCCAGGTAAAGCGCATGGTAGGTGGTCCCTAAGGAAGACTAAGGATGCAAAACATGAGTATGGTCCAATTTGGAATTTCGGAGCTTTCAAGCTATTTATACTTAGCACACAAGTCTCTTAACCCCCTTTTATATATTTCAGATTTTTTTCTTTTTGGAACTACACCTTTGCCGTGGAGTTCAATTTCTCTTTTGACTTTCCTTTTCAACTTTTTTTTACACTTGGGATAAGAGGCAATTGCAATTTACATAAACTAGCTCCATTAAGATTTAAGATCCACAACTCCCGATTTTTTTCAACCAAACAACTAGCCCAAATAACAAAGATAACAAAGAATTCTCCATAAGGTTCAAAAGGGTCAACTAGGGACAAATATATAAAGTACAAGCTCTGAAGTCCAAGAAACCCTACCAGTCTCAAAAATGCAAGTCTCATAGAGCTACTCTCAAGGTGCACAAAATGAAAAACAGAACCAAGAAGTGCAAGTGAGTCAGGATCCTCCCGGGAAATTATATAGTGAAGGGTCAAAGATGGTCCCTTGTGGACTCACATCAACTCTATCCTCAAGTCAACACTTAGAAGATCTAAATCTCACCCTCTCTTTCCCAAACATACAATTACTCTCCAAAAAACAACACAAAGTATCCACATAAAAATATTTTCAAAACAGGCATCATGTGAGAGAGCAAAACTTGGGAACATGTAATTTGAGTAAAGGGAAGTCATGACCAAGGTTTAAAAGACTCTAAATGACAATGCATGATAAAAAAGGATAAACAAAATTATAAAAGAAAAATATGCAAAAATGCATGGACTAAACTCAGAGTAAGAAAAGAACCTCCTTCCTAGTGATTGAGTGCTTCCAAGTGTTCACCACCGGTCTTTGAAGCCCTCTTTTTATTTCCTGAAATACTAAACAAAAGATAAACGTAAAACAGGAAGAAAAAAACATGGGTTGTCTCTCATTCAGCCCTAAGTTATAGTCTTAGGTAGACTATCCAAAAGAAAGCAAAAGATAAACTTCAAACTCAAGCAAAAAATCACAAACAATCCGCGGTAACGACGCCAAAAACTTGTTGGTAAATCCACAAGTGTACGAATCCACCCGGTATTAATTATCGAACCACAAGGATTGTGAGTGAATAAATTCGGCCTAAGTCTTGAGTATGAAGGCTTGTTTTATTGAAACAAAGATACGTCGAAGTAGTAATAAGAAAAAAGGAAAATAAAAAGACAATTCAGAAATGAAAGATGCTTTGGGTTCTTGCTCAACTAGTCAATTTAAGCACATCATTCTATGCACATGTTCTCATGAATCTCTCTTTGATGTTATAGCCTAAGCAACTACCTATCGATGTCTCACATAGATAATTCTTTCAAACCAAAAGATAAGCTCAATTCCTTGTGTACTTAACCATTTGTTTGAAGCATAAATATTACAAAGTTCAGGCCAACAAACCCCAACCCTTCCTCTATTCCTAGTACCCAAGATAGAAGGGGTAATCCCAAATCGGTTCCCTAATCTATAACAAACTTCAGTTCTGATTATAGAAAAGCATAAAGCAAGCATGCATTCAAGCTTAGATTGAAATTCAGAATATGGGATTCAAGGATAGAAGAAAAACATGTGGGAAAGAACTTAAGATTATAACTTAAAGATGAAAAGTCTTACAAGAAAACCAAAGCAATAGAAGAGAGATTAGCCAGCTTGGCTAAGAACCTAGATTACAAGCTTGGAAGCCCTCTCTCAATCACCTAGATGTTCCTCTCCTTCTGAATTTATGTAAAGATGGAATAGATGCCAAAGAAAACAACTAAACACCTATTTATTGGCAAAAGGGACAAGTTTCCTGCTACAAGGGCGCTCAAGTGCCAGCATCAGTTGCTGGCAGCCCAACCTTCTGCCTTCTGGCGCTCAGGCGCGCCCTTGCTCGCCCAAAAACCCCTTGAACTTCATTTTAACTCCACTTTAATGTCTTCTTCATGTCTCCAAGCCTCTAGAACTTCCCTCTTCCGCTATTACAACTTGAAAACTTGATGACAAAGCTAGAGGAAAATCTAGAAACTTAAAGGTCAGTTTTGCACAAAGGCCCTCAAAACAAGTGGAACTTCCAATGAACTCTTAAACTAATCTAAAATGCAAGTAATGTCCTCATAAAACTAAGAAATTACCAAAACGAAACAAAAACACAAATAAAGATAAAAATGCATGAGAATGCATGAAACACTACATGAGACACAAGAAAAAGACTCAAAACTAACAAAGAAATGACCCTAAAAACAAGACTAAATCTCGGTCATCAGTTCACTTCTTCAAATTTTCTGGTTACTCATGATAGATCCTCAATATAAACTTCCTTTCTTTGTGTCCAAAAAGTAAATATATAAAGAACATGGAGGTATTAATTTCAAAATAAACAAGAGGTATGGAACAATGATTGACCTAATCTCTACATATGGATATGGCTAAATTTTAATTATTTCTTCTTTGTCTCTTTGTTTACAAAAAAAATTGCCACCTTCAGAGTTTTGATTAATTTTGACTCTGAGGATATACTTTATGTTCTAATTCTAAAGAGAGTGAGGTAAATAAATTTAACTCTAAGAAAAGGATCTCTCTTTCTAAAGAAGACGATGTCAACGGATTTGACTCTAAGGCCTGTGTAGATTTCTTAACTTTTCTCTTGTTGATTTTTTATCGTTGAGTTGTGTTCAATGGAAATTAGATCATTGAAAGAAAAAAATCTTCAAGTCTTGCTTTTATACTTCAGGGTCTTTTGTGAGAGATATATAATAGTCGTTGGAGCTTGTACTTCACAGAGATTCTAACCATTGGATCAAACAGTGCTTTTGTCAGGTGCATTAAATGCATGACACTGTTTGACGAAGACCTTTTGCCAAAAAGATGTAGTCTGTTAGCTGGTAGGTAGCATTGGTCTTTGTTTCTATTCGTTGATGAGAAGATATGTCACCTTGATAGTGACGACGTTGTACTTCAGCTTTGGTCATCGTGCCTTGTTAGATCACGTGATCTTCTCTTAAGACTTTTTCTTCAAGATTGTCTGAGATCTTTTCTAATTTGAAGATGATGCTCATTCTTAAGACACTGCAACTTTCTTTACTGGATAGACTTCTTCCTTCAGACGATCTACTTCTTCCTTTCCATTGGTCAGTTTTGAGCTAGATGATAGGATTTGACCAATCAATTGTAGTTTCTTCTCAGGGATTGAACTTTCTTTTAAATATATTGTTTGACTTGGACGGAATAATGTAGGCATAGACGATTAGTCATAATGTTCCTGAAATATGAAATTTTTAGAGTTCCACTTATGTCCTTAAAATTGTTATCATTAAAATATGATAAACGATATGAATATACGTTTGAACTTAACACAATATAGTAATCTCTATTGCTATATATCAAATAATCTAACACCAAAATCAAATATAAAACACCATAATAAGAAAATAGGGCTTATCTTAGCCTTGTCAAAATGAACCATTTTTCTCACTATACCTTTAGAATAAGTGAAGTCGTGAAAAAACCCAGTGTTAAGAAATAAAATGGATATAAAAGAAAATATATGATACAGAAAACACAACATAGTGTATGAGGCACCCAAAGAGACAAAATGAACAAAACTGGGAGTGAAGCATGTAAAGTTTGTATTTTTACTATACTACAAAGGTGTGAGGTTCAACCTGTGAAACGGTTAGAGTTAAAAGAAGGAGAAACAACAAATTACATCAAGCGTACTTCGAGAATCTGCCTTTGGCTAGAGGTAGGTTTTCTTGGGAACTATGAGGGGCCATGGCCCCCAAACCTTTATCTTGGAAATTTTATTATACATATACAAGTCCCAACTATTCTACTCTCTTGTGGTCTTATATTTATCTATCTCTCTCTCTCTCTCTCTCTCTCTCTCTCTCTCTCTCTCTCTCTCTCCTATTTATCTTTTCTATTTCTCTATCTGTTTCCCTATGTGGCGGCCTCCCTTTTTGAAGTGTGAACTATTTTAACTTAGCGTTATGTGTGGGATTATGACTGTGTGTTTGGGTCGTGAGGGTCTAGTGGTAGTTTTTTTTGTGTGAACGTAGTGGTACTATTATAATATTAAGAATAACAATATTACTAACATTTTGAATCAATTATATTAAATAGTAGATAATAAGTATCACATATTTTTATTTTTAATAGAAAAATATTAAATAAAGACAATAAGTATTTAATTAAATATATTAGATTTTAATGAAATATATATTTTGATATATTTCATTGCTTTACATTTTCTTGCACAACTTCTTTATCTACCTTTATTTTGCTAGGTTTTTTGTTGTTAAATTTCTCACATTCTCTATGTTGTAGAAACAAAGCTTCTCACACACTCTTCACATTTTATCTCTTACACAACACAATATAACTTTTTTTTAGTTAGTTGGAAGTGCCCGCTAGTAAAGGTCTTTTGTAAATATTAAATTAGTATTGTTTTTGGAAATAAAAACTTCATTAATTCAAGATATATATTAGGTCTATATAGTCATTACTAAGAGAAATAAGAAAATAAATTACTTAGGCAGATGAACATCCGAGCAAGGAATAAATTTTCATTCCTTAATTTAACAAATTCTTCCTTCCCGAGCAACCCTATCAGAAGCAGCTCCTTCAATCTTGAGCCCGGGATTAAGAAATGTCAGCTGATTGACCGCATTGTTAAAAGCTCATTTGGCCGTCCTGAGAAGTGAAGATGTTAGATTTTCAACTTCTTTCTTTTTTGAAAATTATCTTGAGTCAAAGAAGAAAGAAGTTGAAAATCTAACATCTTCACTTCTTAGGGCGGTCAAAGGAGCTTTTGACAATGCAGTCAATCAGCTGACATTTCTTAATCCTGGGCTCAAGATTGAAGGAGCTGCTTCTGATAGGGTTGCTCGGGAAGGAAGAATTTGTTAAGTTAAGGAAGGAAAATTTATTACTTGCCCGGATGTTCATCCGCCTAAGTAATTTATTTTCTTATTTCTCTTAGTAATGACTATATAGACCTAATATAGTCTTCCTTGGAGAATATCTTGAATTAATGAAGTTTTAATTTCAAAAAAATACTAATTTATTATTTCCAAAAGACCTCTACGAGCAGACACTTCCAACTAACTAAAAATAGTGATATTGTGTTGTGTAAGAGATAAAATGTGAAGAGTGTGTGAGAAGTTTTGTTTCTACAATAGAGAGAATGTGAGAAATTTAACAACAAAAAAACCTAGCAACATAAAGGTAGAAAAACAAGATCAGCATGAAAATGTAAAAGCAATTAAATATATTGAAATATATTCCATTAAATATATTTACCTTTGAGCCTCAGTTCTAATTTTGCGGGGTGTGGGTATTTTATTTGGTTCTAGCTGACAGTAGAGTGGAGGTGATCCAAGGCCTTGAGATTTTCAGGATCCTGGAAATATAAATTTGGAAGTTAATCATATTTAAGGGAATCTAATGGTGTTGCTCTGCCACTAAGGAGGATGCAATATGCTACTAATGCATTTCTTTAAGTTTAAGAGGTTTCTGATTCAAGAATAGTACTACTAAAACAATGTTTATTTCCTACGGTGACAACGAAATTAACATTTTGTTATTTTCAAAAGACTCATGCGAACAAACACTACTAGTTGACTAAACTAGTTATATTGTGTTGTGTAATTGATAAATTACGAACAATGTGTGAGGTTTGTTCTTTCAAAAGGGATAATGTGAAGAGTATGTGAAAAGTTTCAAAAAACCAACACAACATAAAGGTAGAAAAAGAAGATGTACAAAAAATAGAAATGAAACATATAAAAATATTTATTCTGTTAAAACATAAAAATATCTATTTATTTAATTCAATACTTAATTTCTTCATTTTAATATTTATTCAATTAAAATATAATTAATAATTTTTTTTATAATTTTTAATAAGAAAAGGATAAATAATAATAAGGAAAAGAAACACACATAAAGAGATAGATACTAGAGCAAAGAAATTGGAAACAAATGAAATATTAAAAAAAAAAATCCATCTATGTGAAGCTTCTATAGGATGATTTTGTGAAAACTTAAAAAAAATTATCATCAAAATTCATCTTAATTTGGGTATGATATCTATATGCTCACAAGTCACAAATATTACCATCAATAAAAGCAATCAATTCATGAGTAATAGTACTAGTATAGTGTTTTGTTTCTTAAAATCCAACCTTCAATGAAAAGTTTTGATATGCAAATTGGTCAACATTACATAAGGTTTCTTCTTAAAACAAAAAGACTTTTTTCATTAACTTAGCATTTGAATTTCATGAATCCAATGTTATTGTTGTTGTATGTGTTTATCATTAAAGATTTTTCCTCTTTTAATGAAAAGTAGAGGTGATGCCCACAATTAAAAATTGAAGAAATCGATGAACAAAGAAAGTGAAATTTGAAGAAATAATGAGTTCTAGATTACTTATCTCTCTGCCTTCAACCTCTAAAAGAATCTTTTGTGTTCTCCTCTTAGCACATATCTTTTTCCACGCTCTGAAGTGTTGCGTTTTTAGTTAAACCCTCTATGAACCTCGAACTACACAAAAACAAATATAAGAAATGATCAAAATCAGTAGTTGGGATAACATACATGAAAAGAAATATAGTATTACAATAACACAAGTATCGTCAAGTAGAATACATAACACTATGTCATTGTCACAGATTATGGATCCTGAAACAAAATGTAAGATCGATTAGGAAGAGCACATCAAAGTGGGAATGTATTTCTCTCCCTAAGACAATTTATGAATCTTCCTCCTCCTAACAAACAAATTCAATTTCACCTACAAAATTTGTTCAAATTTTCAATAAAATTCTCAATGTAAATCGATAAGAGTGAGGTTTCTATTCAACAATCTAATATAAAATTGATTGGTCATAGTGTAATGGAACTCCAAATAATTGACACCTCATTCATCTATGTCATAAACATGCCTTTATACACTTCCCTCTCACTTAAATGTCTTGAATAGTTAGAGAGATAATGAACAAACTATCCAAATAAAAAAATTATAAAAGATATAGTATACCAATGCAGCAATCACAATTGCTAAATATTGAATAATCTAACACCAAAATCAAATATTAAGCATCATACATAAGAAAAGAGGACTTACCTTAGTCTTGACAAAATGAACCATTTTTCTTACTAAACCTGTAGAGTAAAGATACTCACAAAAAAAAAATTAGCGTTAAAAAATAAAAGGGAAATCAAAGAAAGCATGCAACACAAAAGACACAACATAGTTTATGTGGCATCTAAAGAGGCAAAATGAACAAATCTGAGAGTGAAGCAAGTAAAGTTTGTATTATTATTTTGCTTTGAAGGAGTCCGGTTCAATATGTTAAATGAATAGATTCAAAGAAGGAGAAACAACAAACTTACATCAGGGGTACTTATGAGATTCTCCTTTGTCTAGAGGCAGATCTTCTAGCGGAACAAGCGGGCCATGGCCCCTAAATATTTTCAATAAAAATTAGGGTTAACTAAACTTTTGATCTTAGAAAAATGATGGTTAACTATACCTTTTCAAGAAAAATTAGGGTTAACTAAACCTAGGGCTTGAGAAAGAGATCAGAGACAGGCCGAGAAATTGAAAGAGAAAAAAAAATACAGATCTAGAAAATTTCAAGCTTTAAATTTGATCATGTAACATCATCATCACAAAATCAAGACACATCACCAACAGGTCTAGAAAATTTCAAGCTTTAACTTCGATCCTTTAACAACTTCGATCCTGTAACAACATCATCAACAACAGAAATCAAGAAAGAGAAAGAGATCGAGATGAAATTCAAGAATTATATATACACATACCTCTTCCAACTATTTCCCTCTTTTCTCATCTCTTGTAGTCTCACATTCTCTCTCTCTCTTTCTCTCTCTCTCTCTCTCTCTCTCTCTCTCTCTCATTTTTCTTTTCTCTTTCACCCTGTGCTTCGCTATGCGGCAGCCTCCCTTTACCTTTTTGAAGTGTACACTATTTTAACTTATATAGGGTAGGGTTAGATGTGTGTGGGCCGATGATTGTGTGTTGGGCCGTGAGGACATAATGTAGTTTTTTTTAGAGTAGTAATGTGATAGTGTTAAGTTTGGTAGAGCTTCTTGACAAAAATGAAGAAGAATAATAGTGTTTACCTAAAAGCATTTACAGTAATTCACACTCAGCTCGTTATATTTTTTATTGTTCTTTTATACATTAAGCGGTACATGTCAAATAAACATAAAAGAAAAATCAGAAGTTGAATTTAAAATATTTTCTTTACTATTTAGAGTTTTATCATTAGCGTAAAAAATTAAAGAGATAGTGCTGGAATTTTAGTTTTCTATATTTGAAAGAAGGCTTAAAGGGTCAAATGACCCTTGGAATTACAAAGGGAATCAGTTCCAATCCCTAAAAAAAATTCATCAAATTGGGCCCTAAGAAATTTTTTTAATTCAATTAAGAACAAAGAGTGTGAGACTTCAATTTTATCCTAGTCAGCAATTCCACGTGGCATTTTTTTTAAATTGAAAAATTATAAAACTTTATTTTTTAATTCCAACTCATTTATTTAAGCAGAAAAAAAACATAATAAAATCCCTAATTTTTTTTGTAAAAATATGTTAATAATTTTCACACTTACCTGTCTCTCTTTCTAAGGATTGATAGAAAGATATCAAATAAAAACTAAAATAAAAAACAGAACATTGGAAACATAGCACAACAGACATTACACATCTTGAATTCTTCTTTAGAACCAACAAGTACCAACCCTACAGTAACGAAAACCTATCATTGTCTTTTGATCCCCTCATCCTCCATTCAGCCACAACAACCACTCAATTCATTTTTCTCCGAGAAAAAAGCAGAACTTGAAAGCAGATGACAGTGTTGATGTAAGGCTATGGTATGAAATAATTGATCAGGAACCAAACCTTACTTTTATATAACAACAAAATTTTATAATAGATCAGTTTTGCAAAACAACAAACTCAAGATTATTAGATTCATATGAATGAAATTGAAAAACCCTAAATTCATCACCAACACAGAACCCACCACCATCACCAACCACTCTCCAAGCCACCAGCAATTCATAACCCACCACCACCACCCAGAACACAGAACCCACCCCAACCCACCCACCACCATCACCAACCTCTCCACGATACCCCCAACTCAAAACCTATCACCCAAAACCCACCTTCAACCCACCCACGACCATCACCAACCTTTTCACGCCACCTCCAACCCACACACGACCCTCACCCAATTATTTATTCCACTTTATCAATAACAAGAAAGCACAGATCTGGTAAAGAAAAAGGGGTGGATGTGGGTTCCAGAGGAAGGGGAGAAGGAAAGGAGGCTTCGATTTTGTGGTTGGAGGTCTCAGATCGGGTAAAGAACGGTGGTTGCTGTAACATCCCTAAATCTCGGGGGTCATTTTATTAATCTTTTTCGAAAATGTGGGTAAATTTCAGCCGAAATAAAAACCTTTTCGAAACATAGCTTACAAATAAAAAAAAAGTAGTAACTAGAAAAATAGACTGAATAATTCATTTTATTAATAAAAGTTTTGGAAGCGTACAATGATTCTTTCAAATTAAAACAGAATGATTAAACTAGTGTTCGACCGCCACCGAGCTAACACAACAAGAAAGTCTCTAGCTTAGGTTCGAACCCTATAAACAAACTCAACTCACCCCAAGTACAGACTCAATTATCACACTCAATACCCGACTCATAGGCCGCGTGCCCTCCAAGGCCTCCTCCAACGCTTGCATCACATCGTCTCGCATCCTCTTCTCTCGCCAATCCCATTGTTGAACCATTAGTCGCGTGGTCGATGTCTCGGGTCTTGTCATCGTCCACATCAAGCAGGTATAGGGCTGCATCTCGACTGATCACATGAATGTTTGTTGTCTAGGCGTTAAGCGCCCCAAACAACAAACAAGCAAGGTCAACTTCTAACACACACATATCATAAGTAGGGTGTACTACCGTATCAATCACCAGTTCTTCCCTAAGCTAACATTCACAAATAGGGGAACTATATTAAGTTCTAAGTTGCACAAGTATGTGGAACTATCACGTAGCTCTAAATTATTGTTAGTCAATGCTTGTGCACATGCATGCCGACGCTTTGCATATCCATAAGCCGATCCCTCTTGGAAAGGCTGGACGAACACGACTCCACGATCGGGGCTGGGCCTCTCCAACGCACCACTGCCCAACAGCTTGATGATCGGGGTTGGACCTCTCCAATGCACTGCCGTTTCATGTTCGTCCTTATTCAGGGCCTCCCCTGAATGTCACCCTGGACTAGCTTAGTCCAGGTCACTAGCCGTGGCCAACCAAGCCCAGTCCAGGTCACTTGGTCCACAATGCATGCAATGCAAGTCAGTCATCATCACTAGGCCCTAAGCCTATCACGTTCATCTCTTATGAACAACATATCATTGCATAATAACTTGCATGCATATCAATAAATGTAGCTAACACCCTAGGCATATAGGCATGTTCATAATAACACTAGCTAACGTTTATTGCATTATTATCACATAGCATATCTAGCATATACATCATCGATAGTCCTAGCATCATGCTTTCTAACATTCACAACCGCGAAGATTTTATCTAGGCCGAGGCCGAAGTGCCCTTACTAGCATATTCATCTAGCTTAAGGTCCTTAACATTTCAAAATCATACATCCACAATCAATCATAGCTGAAGTGCCCTTACCTCAAAGGTACGCTTTCCTAGAAATCTCGGGTTGCTCCTTGAAGCTAGGTCTAAACTTGGAAATTTCCTACCAACGAACGAACATAGTAACGTTACTAATCGAACAATCGAATCGATCATAAGCCCATCCCCTTATTGATCACGAAATCCCCCCCCCCCCCAAATAAAACCTTGAAAATCCGAAACCATTTCTTTCATAAGATCAAACATTCTTTTCTAAAACATTTTGCTTGAAGATCATAAGAACACTTGAAGAACTTTCGAAGAAAAACATAATTTTCGGATAGGTTCAATCCACCCAAGATCAAAGACTCTTTCTAAAAAAATATTCTATGAATATGGGAGAACATCATAAGAACACTTTGAAGAAAAAGACCATTTTCACAAAGTTTTCCTTGACTACTCAATTAAATGATCATTATTTTCTGGATGTGGCAGATCAGTTTATACCGCAACAACAGAGCATACTCAGAATGACCAACATCACCTTGATCAAGGAATAAAACAAAGCAAGAAAAATAAAATGAAAAGAAAGAGAGGGAGAGAGAGCTCACGTAAATGCAGAGGAGAGGAGAGCTCTTGGTGTGAAGAAATGAGAGGGGGAAAGGCTCTATTTATAGTGAGGGGTGAGAGCCAAACATTAAATATTTTTCTTTCTCCCCAAGAAGAAGCCCAAACCAATGAAATTTCCAGCCCATTTTAGTGTTTCTAGACTCTTCCAACCTTCCTTGATTCGGTCCTCAAAATTTGGCTTATTTCCTAATTAAATCCCTTTTAAAACTATCATTTAAATCCTTAATCTTTTAGAATATATAAATATGAATCCAAAAGGTTTTCAATCAGATATGAGAAGATCCTTGAAGGTTTTCTATCACCACCAAAGTTAATCTTGAAAATCGTGATTTTTCAATAATGTCAACTACAACATCAACCTATTAAGAAGGTAATGGTTGAAACAAATATACAACTTATCATTCTGGCTCCATAATGGTTTTCCTTCAATCTTTGCTCAACCTCCCAACTTTGATAGCTTCATCGTCAATGGAAGCTTGAAGTCACTCCATTTTCACTCTATTTATCTGCATATTGTTGTTTCCATAAATGCCATGAATGTGTATGAACTGGAACATATTAATTATCTACACGACAAAATTATTTTTTTACAAGTCAGTAGATGTCGGCACCCTCCGCCTCTGATTCCAAATTTTACACCTTTTTGAAATGGTCACAAAAGTTGAAAACAAAAAAACTCCAGTTGAAAAGCCGCCGTGCGTCATCTCCTACTTCATCAACGTCTTCCAAATAATCATAGCTTTTTTGAAAGAAAGAAAGAATCATAAGTTAAACACGTCAAAGTTTGTATTTAATAAGATGTATAAAAAAATAAAATAGTCATATAGTCTCACTCAATGAGATAAAATAATATATATAATTTTTTGGATATAATAAAGTGATTTAAAATGGCAACAAAAGAGAATGGTCTAAATTCCAACATATTTGGCCCTTTAGCTAACTAATAATGTCCGAAGTGTCTCTAGTTTCTTCTTTAGCTACCTAATCATGTCTGAAGTGTCTGTAGTTTACTTCTTAGGTTCCTTTTTATTCTTTCATATTGATATTAATAATTTTTAATTGGGTTGTCATGAATATTGGGATTAATTATTTTAACATATATAGGTGGTTCAAATTCAATAATATTTTTGGCATCTCTCTTAGGAAATTCTAAATCATGACATTTAAGATTAGAGTAATTTTTTCTGATACTGACTTAGACAACTCTTTTTAATTGTGTTCAAAATATTATCAACAACTCCTAGAAACATCTGATCCTACACTAGTCAAATTTAGAAGGAACAAAAAATGTGGTTGAAAATACAGCGTTAGAATTTAGATGCTTCATGCTTGACCTGACTGAAACAACGTTAGGTGCTAGTTGAACCACACTACAAGTCTACAACCTCAGCAAATAGAAACAGCAGCTTCAAACCAAGAACTAAACTCGAAGAAGAAGAAGATTAACTTCTGAAAATGGCAGTAATCGGTTGCAACAGCGAGGGATCAATGGACGTCACAAAGTTCAGCAGACCCATGCCATGGATTGGCATCTACATAGCAGCAGCATCTCTCGCTTGTCTCATAGCAATCACCGCCGATCTCATCCACGGAATCCGCCGCCGCAAGTTCTGGTTCCCTTGCAAGTACTTCTGCCTCAACGCCACCACCTTAGCCTTAATCGCCGTCGCGGTAAAACTCTCCGTCGACCTCAACACCCCCATGCCTCACCGCCATGACCAGCTAGCAAAGCTCAGCAACAGCGCCATGATCTGCACCATCATGGCCAATTCCATGCCGTCACTCGGCGGCACCGACAACAAAGAAACCATGATGAACATCGTCGCCGTTGGGATACTCGTCATTACCATGATTGTCAACATCTGCATACAGTTCGGTACTGGAGTTATCTATGAATTCTGGGAGGAACATGCTGTGATCATGTTTCTCATGCTTGTTATCTTGATGACTATGACCTCGTCTGGGTTGTGTGTTACCAAAATGAAGCATTTCTTGGAGCTGAAGTACAAAATCAATGAAACAGCGCTGAGGGAATGCTGGAATGAAATCGATGAGGATCACGAAGCGAAACGAGTAATTAACAAGCTCAGAGATGAATTGATGAAGTTTTGGATGATGGCACACACTAGCAGCCCTCAATTTGTGCTTGGGAGGTCAGTGTTGTGTACTGCATCTGGTGGTTTTTGTCTTCTGAGTACTCTGACTTTAGCCGAGGCGGTTTTTCGATCTTACTTGATGCCATGGTCTTTTAAGTTTTGCACTGGTGAGAGTGATTATAAATGGTCCACTATTTTGATTCTCATAGTTCAGCTTGTCGCGGTTGCGGTCGGTACTATTGCCCCTGCGTTTAGATGGTTTGTTGCTATAAATTACAGGTGCCCCAGTATTAGAAGCAAGAGTTGTAAAAGATGGTTGCAAGTAGAAAGCTACTGGACTGATAGGCTTGTGCTGATTAAAGAAAGGCCTCTCGGTGTTCGGATACAGAATCGGCAGTGCAGAAAATTAGCTCATGATGTGAAATTGCTCTTGTTGTGTTTCTGCATTAGGCTTCAGATTGGGATTGTGATCATGTGTAAAGCCACGCAATTCGTGTCGATTTCCATTATGAGTGTGGTGTTGGCATGTTGCGGTTACTGCAAGAATTTGAGGTCTAAATTTCGTTGTAGTGTCTCAAGCATTTGCTCAGGAACCGAGTCGTCGAGGCCCGGTCCGAAGATGGATCTGAGATGCTTTGTTTTGCATCTTGAAGGTGAGGAAGAGCTAGTTGGGGTGATGCTGAAGAATAATCGCGATGCGACTAATCATTGGGTTCAACAAGGCGAAAAGAAGGAGCCCAAACTTGTGATTGAATTGTTAAAAAAATGTACACTCTTGCAAGGGTTTAAGGGAGTGGGAACATTTGACAGTGACCAAGTTCCTTCATTGCAGGGTGTTGAAGCTCCTTATAGTTGGTCACTTCCTCTGGTGACACTAGCAAGCATTGTAGTTGCACTTCCCAACATTGATAGGGGTTCAGTGAGAAAATTGATTAGTACTCTAAATCAAGGACTCCCCTATGTGAAGTTCATAGAAGATAACATTGACAAAGAAGGGAAATTAAGCAAACTCAGGACTGCAGCAGAAATTGTGTGGCTTGGAGTGGATCTCTATGATAAGTGGCTTGATGTGGATCTTTGTAAGCTCTCAATTCAAGATCAGAGCCCCAAAGAAACACTTGAGAGACTAGTTGAAGCTGCAAAAACTAGGTGTGAGAAATTTAAAGCCAAATACCATCACATTTGCATGAAGCTAAGTCCTTCACAATGGCCCATCAAATTATTGGCATCTAACTCCATGTACAGAATAAGCAAAACCACTCTCTTGAATCACAAAATCATAGAAGACAGTAACAGTGAGAGGTTGTTTGAAGAACTGACAGTGATGATTTCAGATATTTTGGGTGCATGTCTCTGTAACCTGCCTCATGTTATATCCACCAAGTGCTTGAACAGCGCAATTGAAGAGAGGGAGGATAGTGTCAGATATGCAGTTTACATTCTTGGTAAAACCAAGAAGATCATAGAAATGCTAGAAAAGAGAGCATTTCCAAATGTAGATTTCTGCAGAGGGACGTATATTGAAGATTGGCGTTTGATGCATAAGCAATGCAGTTTTTTGCCTTTTGATCCATCTTCTATGGAGGAGAGTGACTGCTTCACCCAGAAAGCTCCTCACAAATCAAATGACCTTTGCCTAAATATTGACTAAAAGCCACAGGTAATGGTGATTTGCAATTTTGTACAATAGCTGCTGATAAAGCTTTCTGTTTTTGCTAGATGCATAAAATTTACACAAGCTAATATCCGCATCAATATGTTAGCCTGTGAGTGCAATCATCATTTGTGTGAAACAGAATGCTTAGAAATTGTACAGTAAATCATTAGTTGTTGCTGGACAATTTAATAGTATGCTGAACAAATCTTCTATTAAGTGCATATTTGTATATATATCTTTCTACAAGTCGAAATTAATTCTGGCGAGAAACTAAGTGAGTAGGTTCTAGATGTCAGAGTTTATTATGAGAAAAAAGAAGTTAATCTAAACATACTCTACAAGTATGGCGAAATTTGAAAGTGTATTCATGTCCCCGGCACCATCTCTATTTCTTTTGTGCTGGTCTAGTGCAATATGGCCAACAAAAATAATTAGTCCACATCCCAATTTTCCAATTGCACCCAGACCGAGAAAAGGAAAAAAAATACGTGAGTAAAATACACTTCCTCTTTTAAGGTTTGCCAAAATGACACCCAATTTCATTTTTATATAAAATTAACACTCCAGTTCATCTCACCTTGTCTAATAAGTTAACACCATTTAAGTAAAGATGCTAATGAAATATTTCTTGTACACTCAAAGTTAATTAATTTAGATATTTAAATAATAAAATAAATAACAAAAAACATTAATTTTATTTAGAGAAGTCTAAGATATCTTCAGCCACGAATGAGATCGTTACAACCTCTTTTTCATCGAAGGATCACTGTTGCAACCTCCCCACAACCACAACACGGATCACCACAATATCCATCACATGCGGCCAGTGGTGCTGTCACCGAAGCACAACCGTTCGGTCCTCCAATCGTAGCATTCGTCGCCATCTCTCCCCCCATGATCTCTCTCTCTCCCTCCCCCCTCCCTCTATTTTCTCCCCTTCCCATTGTTTTTGTCTCTTGGAGCCCCTATTGGGATCTAGGGTTAGAAGCATCCCTCAAACGCCAGGTTTATCCTTCCCCTGAGCCTTTTCCTTCATCACTCTTGTAGCTAAAATCACCACCGCAGAGGAAGACCATAGATGTATGTCCACAAATTCTCAAAGAGATTATGTGGTAGTTGTCGCGACGGAGACGAAGAAGAAATGATTTTGATAATGGTGGTAGCGACAACAACGACCGCGATAGAGATGGGTGGCCGAAAGTAATCGGGTAAGAGGGTGCATATCCAAAAATACTTTACGACTGAGGACCTATTTACATTTCTTTTTTCGTTTAAATATTGATCAAACTTATACTACTCTCAACTATTCATTATCATACCGTGTAATACCTTAAGTGACACATATTCTGTGACACGTAAGATTTTAATACATATTACTAGATTATTTTTTGATAAGCAATACATATTTTTTTAAAACACTCTTCAACCATTAATACATATTACTAGATGGAGTATACAAAATCAACAATAGTAGTTATTGAAGTATTTTTTTTAAGCATATTCCATTAAGAAAAAATCTAGTGGCCAAATTGGCTGTTCTCGCCAAGAACATAGAATCAAGGCATAGTGCCAAGAGTGTGTGGAATGTGATCAGAGATTTTAGAGAGATGAGCTCTTAACTGCTTAGAGAGAGAAAATATAACTGAATTTCAATATTGTTATTGTCAAATGAACCAAGAGTCCCTTACAATTGGTAACCGTCCCCTATTTATAGATTTGGGGTTGGGCCTTCGTGCCTTTAATCTGTCTAAATGGGCCGGTTGGGCCTTGGGGAGAGCGGCTCAAGGCCCAGGCATGTTCCGCGCCTAAGGCTGAGTCCCCTGGGCGAGGGACCCTGGGGTCTCGCCCAGTCCACAAGACACCGAGCTCGAAGCATGAGAGCTAAGTGTGTCTTTAAACAGAAGAAACCAAGGCGAGGACTATGAAAGACTAAACAATGATAAAACCTAAAGTTTTTAACAAAATGAAAAAACAATTGCCAACATGGCTGGAAGAACAAAGTCAAAAACCTTCGTATTCTAAACTTTTCGCTGCACCATCCCTTCCCTAGGCAAACTGAGTCCACAAACAGTCCCAGGGCGATGGCACTTGACCTGCTCGCCTTGCCAGCACTGCGCACGTGCCCTAAATCATGAGACTTTGACGGGTGTCGTGCGTTCGCCATGCGTTGCGCCCTGAAGTAGTTTTTAAGTCAGCAAATCCACTGAATTTCAACTGCCACTTCTGAAATGTCTTTTCGAATCCCAGCGAACCCTGTCAACCCGAATTTCAACCAATAAGCTTCCGTTACGGTACCTTCCATTTAATGCGTTATGTCAAAACCCTGACATTTTTTTTGAATTTGAACCAATCAGCATCAACGGTTACAACTTTTCGCCTAACACGCTGCCTTTACTTTTTCGGGATTAATGCCACGTTTCCTAAGTAATCATTCCACCTTTGTCATGATAGACACGATTTCCAAACCGACTCTTAATTCCTACTTTAAAACTTTCTTTCTTCTCCACTTTCGCCATTCTTGAACATCCGGCGACAATCCAAAAGTCATCAACTCAACATTTCATGTTAGCCTTCTCCCTTCATTCTCAGAAATGACTTCCAAGCGCCGTACTCATAGGTCCTCCCGATCCCGAAGTGCTGCCTCAGCGCCCCCCACTCCTGCCCCGACGGCTACGCCTCCTGCCGAGGGAACTCCCCTTAACGAAGATGAGAAAGATGCCTTTTGGCGACAAATTTTCATCAATCTTCCCCAGCCCACAGTTGAAGAGCCTAAGCATGCGGCCATTTGTCAAACCTCCGAGCTGTCTACTGACGAGTCCATCGCCGAGTCAATTCGTAAAGTCGGAGGGCTCTGCCGTGAGAAGTCTTTGGAGGATACCCTCATCATCGGCCCAGGCTTGGACATTCGTCGCCCCTGGAGGTGTCGTGGGCTTGAACAAAAGGCTAAACGGCCACATTTCTTCTATGTCTATGAATATTTCTACCTTGAGTTAGGAATCAAATTACCCTTTTCCCCGTTCCTCTGCCAAGTCATGAGGGAAATCAACGTGGCCCCTTGCCAACTCCATCAGAATGCTTGGGCCTTCATCCGTTGCTTCGAGATCCTCTGCGAAGCTATCGGCCTCGAAGCAAAAGCCTCACACTTTTTCTACTTTTATGGGGTAGACCTAAAATGCCTGAAGACGGAAACTCCCGGATGGATTTCCTTGAAATCCCGCTCAGGTCGGCAGCGCTTTTACCTTTATAAGAGTAACGTTAAGAAGGGCCCCGGGCGACGCTATTTCCGTGTGACCGTTCATCCCTCTTACCCTGAAGCCTTCACCCGACGAGATGGATCTGTTCTGTTTCCCCTTTACTGGACGAAGAGTCCTTGTGATGTTCCCCCGCCAACTGACTCGTCGCTGAGCAGCGAGGACAAAGCCACCATCGGCCTTTTCGCCGGACTCCCCATCTTTGAGTGCTCCCAACTGTTGGAGGCTGTCCGCAGCGGCTCCCTCCGCTCACTCTTGGAGGGGTTCAATTTCACCGAAGCCTCGCTGCAACGTGCTTTGGCCGCTGATTCTCCCAAATTTCCTCCCACCTTTAACACCGAGGGAGTGAAACAGAAACGCACCGCGGCTAGTTCAGACGCCGAAATCGCTACCCCTCCTGCGAAGAGAGTCAGGGGGTCTTCCCCCACTACCACCATCCCCTCCGCCGAGGTGGCTAAGGCCGTCCCCTCTCCAAAAGGGCCCGAACCTACGCCGGAGGATACCGTCCAACCTTTACCCTTAAGAGAAATCCAAAAGGGGTGCCCCTGGTATTGATGCTCCCTCTCCTCAGAAAGAGAGAAAAAAGAAGAGAAAGGTGAAAAGATCCAAGACTGGCGACGCTGCTGCTTCCCTTCAAGCTTTGGGGGGTGAGGAAAACGCGTCTCCAGGCGACGCTGAACCCTCTCCCTGCCCTAGAGGAATTGCTATCGGCGAGCCAAATCTGAAGGGGGTCTCTTCGGCGGTTCTCTCCCCTGATGGCCCGCCTCCTCAAGTCGAGGAGACCCTAGATGAAACCTTGCTTGCCCGCCTGGTAGACCCACAGGGTGAAGACCTTGCTCA
Source organism: Lotus japonicus (assembly GCF_012489685.1). Lineage (NCBI taxonomy): Eukaryota > Viridiplantae > Streptophyta > Magnoliopsida > Fabales > Fabaceae > Lotus > Lotus japonicus. Next base: position 47,534,891 of record NC_080044.1, read on the forward strand.
TCACACCCCGTCATCTCCCTGCCAAACCTCTTCCAAGGCCAATTTCACTTCCACTGGTGATCAAGCAGGCTCCACTCCAAACCAGCGGACTTCTCCTATTGATTTCGTCTTCACTTCCACTGGTGATCAAGCAGGCTCCACTCCAAACCAGGGTGTCTCTTCGTTCAACTGTCTCAAGGCTCAACTTCTTCTCTAGAGATGGAGAAACTCCAGCAGGAGGTGGAAGGCTACCAGGCAGCGGCGCAAGAAGCGCACCGCAAGTATGACGAGATGTTGTCCCAAATGGTGGCTCAAACCAACAAGCAGGCAAACTTATGCATAGAGCTGAACCGCCATGAGGAAGACTTATCAGCTTGTAAAGATAGGATGGAAGATTTGGAGCTGGATTGGTTTGAACTGCGACGGGATGTGAACGCAAAGATAGAGTCAATCAACGCCGGCAAGGCCACTTGCATCCTCAAGGATCGGGAAATCGCGTCCCTCCTCTGTGAACTAGGGGAAACGAACGAGTCTCTCGCCGACGTGAGGTTGCAGCTCGAGGAAAAGAAACGGGCCCTCGCCGAGAGGGACTCGCAAATCAAGACTTCTCAGGCTAGGTCCATGGCTGGCGCTGCGGTTGAAATTTTGGAGGAGCGAGGTCGTGGTTTCTTGCTTGCCAAAGCTCAAGTTCAACATCTCTACAAAGGAATCAACCTTGATGGCATGGGAGCTTTCAAGAAAGTTATTCCTCATGGGCTTGTTGGTCGAGATGATCCCCCAGGCTATTCCGCCGAGCACTTTGCTGAAACTGAGGAAGAAAAGATGAGGGAGAAATGTTAATGCAACATAGTTATATTCGTACTAATTGTATGCACTTTTTTTTTGGTAATTGAATTTCATCTTTGTATTCCTTTAACTTGTTTTGTGCATGGTTTTATTTTCGAGTTTTTCGTCGCCGTTTTAGGCTCTGCCTTAAATTCCATCGCTTTGTGTTCTCCGTTTGCCTTTTAGGCTTAGTTTTTCTTTTTGCTCATTCGTGTAGAGATTTTGAAGGTGTGCCAAAGAAACTAGGACTTTTTCTCAGCTTTTGAACCGAGGCTTTTCTTCGCACCAATATTTCCCGTAAGAGCAGGTACGGCCTCGACGGTTTTTTCCCGCCAAGGGCTTACACTGCTGGGGGCCCAATGGCCATATGAGTTTACCCAGACTAACGCCTAGTTTATATTCTCGCCACATATTTCGGGGAGGTCTCTTATTCCCAGATTTCGGGGAGACTAAGGGGATAAGGGACTTGCCCCATTTTTGGGATAAGTCGCTTTCCCGCACACATCGCCAACGAGAAATCAGCGTTTCGCACTGGACTTCCCCGGAGCAATCCCCAGACATGAAGGTCGTGTTGGGATTGCCACCTTCGGAGAAATTTTCTCACCAGGCGAACGTGATATGATGATCGAATTTTGCTATCTGAGTAGCGTCGGTTTGCGCCGGACTTTCCCGGAGCAATCCCCAGACATCAAGATCGTGTTGGGATTGCCACCTTTGGGGAATTTTTCCCACCGGGCGAACAGAGTTGAGTGATTTGAGCCAGGAGCATTTCTGATGAATATCCTTTTGTATTTGACTTGTTTGGAATTTTACATTGAGGGATGCCTCGTTAAAAAACTCCCGTGTCGGAGAAAAAGAGCGCATCTTTATTTTTTAGTCCAATTTTGTGGTTAATCCTAGTCGCCATCCTCTTTGTCGCGCTCCTGCTTGCCTAGCTCTTTCCTCAAAGTATGGTGCCCATCACCTCTTCTTTCGTCCCTGAGGTACTTGCTATCCCTTCATTCACAGAATGCCCGTTCGCCTCTAACTCTTTCTTTTGCTTGTTACCCTTGACCTTTTTGCTCCTGGAGGCCATTTCCCTCGCCACGGATTTCCCTTTGCTCTTACCGCAATGTGCCGAACTTCTCCTCTTCCGAAAGCGATCAGGCCCTTTGCTCAACCCTTGTCAATAAACTTCCCGCTGAGATGCTTCCAAGTCCATACTTCGGCCCCTCGCCGCTTTCCCCTTCCAGTCGCCTGGTCCCTTGCTCAAAAAGGCTGGTGTCCTGAACCGCGGAAGGTTCCAAAGTGTAGCATCCTTCGGACTCCAGCTGAAGAGGTCAAAATTGCCCTCTACCAGCTTTTCCAATCGTCTCTCTTGCTCAAGGGTGAGCCTAGGCTCAATCGCCAACACACCTCTACTGAACTTATACCTTTCCAAGTCATCCACTATGCCTGCCCAGCGTTCCTCCGCTGTGATGTCTGTGAACGATCCATCCTACTCTGTCTTCTCGACTTCTTCCCTAAGTTGCCCCTGACTATTCCTTCGTCGTTTCACCCTCCCGGGTTCCATCTCCTGCGTCTCATTCCTTGACCTATTTTGCTCGTTCTTACTTTTCTCTTGGATCTCGATCTCGTGACACTGGTGTCCCTCGCCTGCTCCTTTCTTTCCGTACATGCTGAGACAATTATTGTAGCATTCTCTCGCCCTTCTTTGATCAACCACAATTTTTCCCACCTTTCCACAGAGTAGTGGGTACTTTACTGCAAGATGGGCTGTTGAAATGACGGCGCACAAACGGTTTAAGGTATTCCTCCCAATGATAACGTTGTATGAGGCTACAACTTGTATCACTAAGTACCTCACGCGAAGGAGCTTGGCGTTGTCCTCTATCCCGAAAACGGTGTCTAAATCTATATAACCCCGCACCCACACTTGCTCGCCTGAGAACCCCACTAGTGTTCACGTATAGGGCATTAAATCCTTATCGGTTAATCCCAGTTTATCAAACGCGTCCCCGTAAATGATATCGGCGTTGCTACCTTGATCTAAGAGTACTCGGCGAACATTAAAACTGTTGATCCGAACCATAACGACCACCGGATCATCTTTGTGCATTTTGACTCCCTCAAAATCCGCTGATGAGATCACTATATCCGGATGCTGGAAACCAAAAGGAACTTGGTATTATTGCACCGAGGTTACTGCCCTGACATGTCTTCTTCTCGCCGAAGCTATATCTCCCCCTCCGCCGAAACCACCTGCAATTGTATTAATTGTGCCCACTGGCGGATCGAGATCTTTATTAAATGTTTCCTCTGCATTCTTTTTCTTGGTAGTCAGTGTTTCCTTCTTTTCTGCGCTCGGCGTGCGGCGACGATCCTTCCGTCGGCGATCATCCTGCTGGCGAGAGTTCATGTACCTGTTTTCCTGCTGTCGTTCTCCGTTCCAACGCTCATTGCGGTCATTTAGCTGCGCTCGCCCTGCTCTGATGAGCCTCTCGATCTCATTTTTTAAAGTGAAACAATCCCCTGTATCATGTCCCGCTTACCGGTGGTACTCACCCACTTAGTCTTATCTGATTTTGGTCGCGGTGGGTCTGCCTCCCTTTCGCCTTCTTCAACGGCATGGGTCGCCTTGACCTCTCGGAGTAGCTCCGTTAGATGAGCGCTTAGACTCTTTCCCGACTCTCCACGCTGACGAGAGTCAGCCTGGTGCCAGGGTCGGCGACGCTCGAAATTGTCCTTCCTCGGATACAAGGGATCTTTCGTTGTCTTTTCCACTGTCCGGACTTTCCTGTCTCGCCTTTTACTCCCTTCAGCCTTGTCTTTGCTCGCTTTGTCCTCTGGCGACGCGTCCCTTTGATCACCATCCTTTTCCACCTTCGCTCTTCTTCGCTTGAAAGCGTCGTCCTCTTCATCAAGGATGTACGTGTTCACCCGCGCGCGCACCTCCGCCATCGATTTGGCCGGCTTACGACTTAGTTTGCTATTTAGCTTCCAAGGTTGTAGACCGTTCTTGAAGGCCCGGGCACAGGCATTCGGCTCCGACTCCTCAATCTTTACCGACGCAGCACTGAATCGTTTCACGTATTGTTTCAGAGTCTCTCCTTCAGACTGACGCACGTTGTACAAGTCCTCGATCGTCACTTGCTTAGTCTTGCTTGCTGAGAACTGGACGAGGAATTTGGACGAAAAATCTCGGAAGTTGGTGATGGATCCTCGTGGAAGAGTTGTGAACCATGCCATGGCAGTTCCCTTGAATGTAGCCGGAAACATCCTACACTTTACAGCTTCGGAAGCGGCACTGATTACCATCTTCGTATTGAAATACAGTAGGTGTTCCTTAGGATCTGCTTTTCCGCTGTATGTTTCGAGGACTATATTCTTCATATTATCTGGAATGGCCACTTCCCTCACCGCTGCTGAAAATGGCTCGAATTCAGCCACAGCCTCTGCCTCGCGCTCTCCTTCGTCCTGCTGCTCGTAACGATACTCTAGCTGCTCTTGAAGATAGTCGTTCTGTTGCCTTATATCGTCGATGTTGCTGATCAAGCGTCTCCAATCTTGGCTGGAGATCGGAGCTTGAGGTGCTTGCGTCTCTCCTCCCGAAACCACAGGTGACTGCTCTGGCGACCTTCTTTGTTCTGGTGAAGTCGGTGGAGAAGGCAGCGGAGGTGTTGGAGACGGAGGAGGCGGGGGCGGAGTTGGAGGAGTTACTGGAGTTGCTTCCTCGCGGTGAATCGTTTGGTGGCGCGGTCGGCCCGGAACGCGACGCGACGGCGAAGCGCGTCGTCGCACGGGATCTTCTTCCCGTCGTCTGCGACGTGTTTCCATTGACACCGAAGAACGTTCACCAAAAAATCAAGAACTGACGAAATGTCTCACAGAAAACCAAAGAATTTCTCCTTCAAATCACGATCCATGTAGTCCGGGAATCAAAATTTATCGATCCCCACAGACGGCGCCAAATGTTCTCGCCAAGAATATAGAATCAAGGCATAGTGCCAAGAGTGTGTGGAATGTGATAAGAGATTTTAGAGAGATGAGCTCTTAACTGCTTAGAGAGAGAAAATATAACTGAATTTCAATATTGTTATTGCCAAATGAAACAAGAGTCCCTTACAATTGGTAACCGTCCCCTATTTATAGATTTGGGGTTGGGCCTTCGTGCCTTTAATCTGTCTAAATGGGCCGGTTGGGCCTTGGGGAGAGCGGCCCAAGGCCCAGGCATGTTCCGCGCCTAAGGCTGAGTCCCCTAGGCGAGGGACCCTGGGGTCTCGCCCAGTCCATTGACAATTAAATCAGACTGAACCAAATCATCAAATTCCGAGGGAACCTCTTCTATCCAAACATAGTTGGGGTACTTAGAAGAGTCATTGGCTAAGCGATCAGTCACATAGTTCCCGGAGCGACAAACAAAAGAAAATGAAAACCATTAAAAGCTAAAATCAAATCCTTACAATCACTAAGAATAGACATAAAGTAAGAAGAACCTTGTCTTCCTTTATTCCAAGTGTCAAACAACAGCAAGCAATCGGTTTTGAACCAAACATCCAAAAAATGGAGATCCAAAGCCATCGTTATCGGCTTATCGCCCACCTAAAGGCCAAAGCTTCTGCTAATAGAGCCATTGAAGTGTCCACCGGGTAAGCACAAGCAGCAGCCATAATTAAACCCTCATGATTCCTTGCCGCAAAGCCTAAACCTGCAACCTAATTTATCAAGAAAAAAAAAGTTTTCTTCGGAAGTGATTTACTGCCCTAATTTTTTTTAGTCAAATTCTTTAGTCAAATTTATTTTTATTTCGATCCATTCATCTTTTTTCATAGTTTACAAACTAGTCGTTTTTATGCAACTAGTTCCACCGCGGGTCATTATCCAAAGGTATTATTATCCTTCTCACCTTTGAAAAAAATGAATCAAATTTCTTACAGAATATACCCCAATATACCAAAGGAATTATCCTTCTTTCTTGTAGATTCGCTTTTGGTGAAACAAATCACACACTACAAAAAAAGTAATTTTTAGTGGCATGCAGTTTCTGGCGGTCTTACAAAGACCGCCACTATTAGTAATTTTTTCATTTTTTTAATTTAAATTTATTAGGTTTTTCAAAGAGAAATGTCGTGAAAGGTTTTCAACTCTCTCGCCTCACCTTCACTGTGGCGTCGAAGCCTTTCACCATTGACAACTTCACCTTCGCGATTCTTCTCCTTCTCTGAAATAGAATCCTACTCTGAATCTCCATTTGCGTTTTGCAATTCTTTCATCCATTGGCGCCTTTTCTTCTCAGAATCTCCATTTACGATTTGTGATTTGGTTCTTCCATTTGCGATTTGTGATTCTCAATCGACGCTCATTCTGCAATTCTCGTCTTAAATATGTATGTCTTCTCTCCATTTTGTGATTTGTGATTTGCGATTTGTTTTCCTTTCTAGCTCTTGAATCTGCAATGGAAGTCTCTTCTTCTATTTTTGCTTCGGTTGTAGCTCAGCCATCTTCAATGACTGTTAGATTTTTTGATTAGGTTTCTCTTTGTTTGATCTCTGATTCTGATTTTTGAGTTTCATTTCTCTTTGGAATCACAGTTGAAGCTGAGATCACTTACAGATAAGTGTGTGACTATATTAATCTTGATGCATATATATTAGAAATAGTGGATTAATTGTTTTTCTGGTTAAGATTTCCTTTAATTTGATCTCTTTTTTTGGTTTTTCCTTCTGTTATCTAGCTTTCTCGAACCTTAAATCTGTTTTGTTCAACTGATTCTGGAAGATCTTCAGGTTTTCTTATCACATTTGATTCATGCTCTTTTTTTTTGAATTGTTAAACCTTGCTTGAATTGTAATCCCTAATTTGTAAAAAAATTCAATGGGTTTGTGTTTAAGTCTTTCATTCACTGTGGTTGATCCTGATTATTATCATTCACTTCAGGTCTCATTTGCACCTCAAATTTTCTAAGAGGGAAGATAGGTGTGACTGTTAAATGTGAATCAGGAAAACATAATCCACATGTTGAGTATGTGCTTTTTATCAATTTTGAAGGAAACTATTTGTAACTTGAATAGATGCAAACTTGTTGAGGCTGGAGATCTTTGCGAGAGAAGAAATGGTCTTTTTTTCCTCCTTTATAATGTTTAGTGTAATAGTTAACTATCTTTGAAACCTGAGTTTATATTATGTTGCAGGCAGAGAGGAGTTGATCTCAACTGGAACTGGAGTGTAGATTGAGGAAAAAATGAGGTTTGTTATGTGTCTTCAATCTATCTGTTCAGGTCACAAAATTTGTTAATTTATTGTGCTTTTAATGTGGCCATTATTGATAGATTGTGATAACAACATAGTGTGACACGTGAAGAGGCTTTATATGGGTCTTTGTGCACTCTGGAATGGAGGTAAGTTTATTTTTCAGCAGTTTGTAGAAATCAAATTGATTGTTTCCATATAATTTTTCTATGTGCTATTATTCAAGATGTGCTAGGATTATAATATATTCTAATATCTTTGTGACTGTTTAAAATTGTACTTCTTTTATAGGAATGCTTCCATTATAACCTGCAGAACGAAGCCGAAAAACCTTTACTCATTGTTTATCCAGGTTCAATTTCCCTGCTAGCTTTACATTTACAATTTTATGCCATGGTTGGTGTGACTAAAATGTCATTTGTTGTTATAAACAGTTATTTGCAATAGCATTGTGCTGCATAGTAGTTATAGAACCGGGTTCTGTCAAGAAAGTGTCAATTCATAGATTTCCTGACTTTTCTACCCTGCATCATGTAAATATGTTGATCATTTTTGGGTACTAAGCTTAGCATATTTACCAATTGTATTACAAGCCATTAGCCATAGGGGACATAGTCACTCTTTTTTCCATGCAGACTCATGACATTCATCTAAATGATGCTGATTTCCCGGATGCAATTTGGTCATGAGTTAGAATCAAGGTGGAACACAAAATTAAAGTAGCAGAGGTATGTTAGTTGTGCAATTATAAAAGTTGGACTATTTATTTTGTAAGAAAAAGGCTTTAGGAGATGGTAATGACACATGTTGTTGGTAATAAATAACAATAGAGCATATCAAGAGTAAGTTCTCAGTAATTGCAAAATTTCCACAGGTACATTGGAGCTATGAGTTTGTTTCTGGGGGAACGAAGAATCATCTAGTTTTGGTAAATATTAAGAACCAGGTAACTACAAAAAAGAAGTTAGAGTACAATGAAAACCCTGAAATCTGCCTTGTATCAATGTCCATTCCTCTTTCAATTTAGCATGATTCTATCTCACACAAGTGAGAACCCTGAATCTCAATCTAATAACAAGTTCCTCTATGGTATATGAATAATTGAATATGTATATATCCATTTCAATTTTACAACTAATTTCAAACTAATTTATTGTTCTAATCTGTGTCTCTTTGTCTTTGATTGTGCTTGGTGTAGGGTGTATTCATGTGTTCTGACATTAACATATTTGATAGGCAAATGCAAGCTTGTGGAGAAGCTGCAGCACTCCTTTACCGATGATAGCTATAGCTTGTTCTTTGATTCTATAAGTTGAATGAATTTATCAAGTTCAATTTTATCACCTTCCTCAGATTTTTTTCCTTTTCAATTTCTTATATTTGGTCTTTTCTTTTTGTTGATAAAATGTTAAAATCTCTTGCAGGGAGTCAAGAAGTTCCAAAGTGCAGGAAGCTCTAGAATCCACATCTATTAAGGTTTGTTGCACAATTAAAAAGGATCTGACATGTACATTTAGTTTTGAACCTCAGACTCTATTCTATCTTCTACTTGAAGACTGATCTTTATTTATACTCTATATGAGCTGATTTTGTTTTCTTTCTTTGTATTGATTTTACTAATTCTGTTTAACTTAGATTGATGCTGTGCTTCTTCTCTTTGTATGAGATGAATCTACTCGTGCTTTGAATCCTTGTTAGAGATGATCTGTTTTGATGTGGCATTGGTTATGTTTTACTTTCTTTTTTCTTGAAAGTGTTCCTCATTGTTTGACCTTTTGTATTTGTAGAGGGGGAGGTCTTCGTGTGTGGTCTCTTACGGATGCTGGGTTCTGGTTTGGATTCCCTTGTACCCGTGAATAACATTGCTTGTGCTGTTGCTTTCTCTGATTGCTCATTTTTTATTCTTTTCCTACACCAACTAGTGATTTCTTCCATCTGCTGATTTTGCAATTTCTAAAGTATGACACTCTGAATTGAGCAACTGTACTTTAATGTCATTAATTTAAAATATATGCAGGTCACTCTGAATTTAATGATCACTTTTAAAAGTAGTTGAAATTTCATGAGTCTTTTGTATTATAGAGAATTTAATTGTGACTTCTTTGACTTTTATATAAGTTTATCATATGAAATTTATAAAGAATAAAATTTCCTCTTTTTAAGGTGATGGTAATATGATTCAAGAACATGAATTTCAGCTCAAAAGAACCCATTTGTCGTTAAAATATTTTGTGGCGGTCATTGTGGCGGTCTTTTGACCGCCGCAAATTGTTGTGGCATGTAAAACCAGCAGTCGAGTGAAAACCGCCACAAATACGTTTGTGGCATCCGGGAAGGTGGCGGGCAAGTGACCGCCACGTAATCATTTACAACCGCCACAAATTGAAAAACAGACCGCCACTAAAAAATAATTTTTTTGTAGTGACATCACATGAATAACAGCAAAGAAAAACTTTATGAAATTGCCTTTCAAAAAACAAATAAAAAACGATGAAAAATAATTTTTTTTATTAATCTGCAAAAATCTCAGTGATATATATTTAATATTTCCATGTGTTTAATTCGTTTAAAAAAACATATATATGTTCTATACTTCTATATAATATTATTTATTTTTAAAGATTTAATACATTTTTTCATTTATAAAATCAATATAACAATAGCTCTGCCAAAATATTTTTCATTTTTTACTCCAATAATGCATGTGTCATATATTTATATTCAAGCTGAACATTCACATTTGGTATGATAAGTTCTATTAACATGAATTTTCCATACATAAACTCAAACATAAGACCTTCTTAATATTAAATACTAGTACTTTTTACCCATGCGTTGCACAGGGATATTCTTTTTTATTTTGTATTGTGTTTTTTATGTTTTTTTTTAATTATTTATTCATATGAAAAAAGAAAAAACAATATTTTTTGTGATAATTAGGGTTTTTTCGAAGTGTTTATTTATGTTTTATTTGTGTTGTTTGTCCTTGTTTATCTAATTGATGTTTTGAATTTATTCTTTTGATATACAAATTCTATTGTACTTTACGGATAGAAATGATATTTTTTTTGTAAGATCTTATTTAATATTAAGTTTGTCTTTTCGAGGTTTATAACTCATGAAACAAATAATAGTAAATTTATTTATAATAATTTGAAGTTAATAGTACAAGTTCATAGAATGGCATTGATAAAGGAAGATCAAGATTCAAGAGGAAGGGTTAGAAGAGTTTTTGATTGAATGGTCTTAACTTTTAAGGTTTTTTATTTATATTAATTATTAGTTGATTAATATTTCAACAAATCTAAACTTGTCATATGAAGTTCCCTATATATATTTTTTTAATGATATCATATTTAATATTAATTTTTTCCTATGACATTCCATAACTCAAATGAATTAAATAATAATAAATCCATTTAAAACAATTTCGAGGTTAATGGTAGAAAGTTACAAGACTAATATTGATGAGGGTAAGTAAAGAGATAGAGATGGTTTTCCTTTTCTTTTTGCATCACATGTTTGTGATATTTATTTTGGTAGTTATGTAATTTTTTTTAGTGATATCATATTTAATATTAAGTTTACACTATGGTATTCCGTAAATCATATACACTAAATAATAATAAATTAGTTGAAAGTTAAAAACTAACATTGATGGAGGACGTTCAAGGGGAAAGAGATAGAGATAGGGTTTTTATTGACATTAGACGATTTTTTTTTTGCATCACATGTTTGTGATATTGTGATATTATTTTGGTATTTACGTATAATATTTTTGAGTGATATCATATTTAATATTAAGTGTACTCTATGACATTCCATAAATCATATGAAATAAATAATAATAAATTCATTTAAAATAATTTTGAGGTCAGTAGTAGAAAGCTAGTACAGAATAATATTAATGGAAGAAGTTCAAGTGGAGGGTTTTTTTGGTATCACATGTTTGTATTTTTTTGTATTTATTATGTATATTTTTTTAGTGATATCATATTTAATATTAAGTTCACCCCTATGACATTTCATAACTCATATGAATTAAATAACAATAAATTCATTTAAAATAATTTTGAGATTAATAGATGAAAACTATATACTAATTAACATTAATGAATGAAGTCCAAAAGGAAATGGATATGGTTTTTTTATGGAATGGTCTTTAACTTTTAAAGTTTATTGTTAATATTAATTATTCCTTGATTAATGACTCAACAAATTTAAACTAATAATGTGTGTCTTATGAAATTCCCTAAGTCTTAATGTAAATTTTTTCTATGATATTTTATAACTCATATGAATTCAACAATATATGTGCTTAAATACAAAATTTGTAATTTGTTAATATTAGGTTTTGTTATTCGTTATTATAAAATTAAGTATTGGTAAAAATTATAATTATATTAACGTTGATATATAAACTTGAAATAATAAATATGTAAAAAATAAATAATTCATTCTCTTTTATTTGGTTACAAATAATTCATAGTTTGTTTATATTAAACTAAATATAAAGTATGATGAAATCAAGTTAAATCTATCTAGATAAAATTTCCACATTCTAAGTAAATTTGGACCTTTTTATTTTTTCAAGAAAATAAGAGAAGTAGTAAGCAACAAATACATATTTGTGAACATGGACATCTGAAAGTTATATCATAAGTAGTTTTGTATATATGCAATATGCATCTTGGGAAAATTGAGTATTAGTGGCTATTGAGGAGAACGATGCAATGCAGAGTAAAGTAATGAAGAATGGAAAAAAAGGTAAGAAACAACATAGTATCAGGGCCGGTCCCGACATTTTGGAGGCCCTGGACAAATAATAAAAATGGACCCCTAATAATTTTAACGTTCAAAATTTGATCAGTACCATTTTGTTGGTTTGTTTGGCAACTGGCCTCTTACAACCCGCCCAGGGGTCGCGTGTTCGAATCCAAACAACGCGACCTTTTGCTTTAATTTTTGAATCCTTTAATTCAAATTAATTAACAAATAACATGTCAAAAGCCAAAACGTGGGATTCGAACCCGCTACATAAAATTAACATACACAGTTACTAACCACTAGACCAGCTTAAGTCATTAATAACATCTTGAACATTAATTATTATAACTAAATTGTTTTTAGAGGAAAGTTTAATGGGAATCTTTTTTGGACCCTTTCTTTTTGGAGGCCCTGGGCTGTGGGCCTGCTTGCACAGGCCCAGGGCCGGCCCTGCATAGTATTAAGGTCATTAATTTAAGGAAGCAATGTTAGAGATTAAGTCATATGGATTATTTTTGTTTAGAATATGCAATTAGTTTCCATGTGGTATTATATGTCCTTTCTTTTTATAAAATAAATTAGCCCTATAAACTTTGGTTTCTTCAGAGATGACCGATTACATGAAAATGATGTCAACTATATTAAATTGTGCAAAATTATATTTTACTTTAGGAGTAGTGTCACTTCTAGCCTCTTCAGTTCTCGAGATGCTCATTCAAGTAATCATGTATTTGTGCTTTGTGACTATATTTTCTAGCAGGTGCTTGAACCATAAAACTCTGAATCGCATAAACTTGTCATGCACATAGTGTGTCACTAAACTGTGGCATTTGAAAAAATACAATTTTAAAAATTTACTTTGCTTTGGTAACAATAAATAGTTTGAATTAGGTATCATGAAAGTGAGGATAACAAAGAAATTGAATACATTTTCAACGATTAAGAGCACTTCAATACTATTAATAATTTGAGGTGTTTTGAAATCTCTTGTTTCCCATACATGGAACATACGAATTATTTGAGTCATCCTACATAACAAAAAGTTGAGCAAATCAATGAGAAAATAATTCTTTAGGTGTTTCAATTTTAGATGATGAAATCAAGTTGAAGATCATCATGAAATAAAAAGCATGTTAGAATACATGTTAACATTCTAGGCTAGTACATCTGTAACACCCTCTAAACCCCGCATAATAATATATCATAAATCAGAGTAAAATGCATAACACAGAGGGTGTCACACTTATTCTCCAGAAACATAAATCAAAACACCTGTCATGCTCATAATAAATATATAAATTTTCCAACTTTAATGTCGCAACATCATATGCATAGCACAGCGGATTTATTTCAACTCCAAAATTTAACATAAAGAGAGTTCATAGGTAACTCTTAACATCAAGGTACAAAACTAAACGTTTCCCGGTGTTACATAACAGAGCATGACTCCCCTAACTAAACCGTAAATGAAAGACTAGCTCCTCCAACTAACCCTCGCGAGAAGCTCCACTATCTTCGGTACCTGAGCGATGTCGCATAGAACATCATTCCAACAGAAGGGTGAGAACTCATATCATATGGATAAGCATAATAATAAATAATGTAAAAGCTTATCTATGCTCCACATAAATTACTCACATTCACTAACAAATAATAAATTATATAATTTTAACATAATTAATCAAGTTCACAGTTATGGCAAATACTCCATAAATTATAGCTCAATTAGAACATATATAATAGTCTCTAATTACCACCACATCAAATCTCTCCAAAAATATCACCATAACACATATGACTCAAGTGAGACCCGTGCAAATGCCTTTGGTACCAAAGTTGTTATCCTTAGCGGTATCACCGCGTCCACTCCAGACAGATAACCACCAATAAAGCCCTCGCTCTAGGCTTCAAAACCACTCCAGTTTTGGGACAAGTCACTAGCCTCCACGAGAACTAGCAAACATTGCCTCTTGACAACTATGCAGTGTATTGTGCAAAACTCAACTAACATATGCATATTCAGACCATCTCCAAGTCCTAATTATTTTAGCATATTCATCACCAGTTGCACAAAACACATATTACATGTTATCAATTATACAACTTGCAATCACAACAACTTAGCATCTCAAACATAACATCAATTCAGAAACAACATCATATAATGATTATTAAAAATAGGTGTAAATTAAACGCAACAACTGCTCTTTTGGAATAATGGTCTGGTCAAACAAAGCGCGGTTCCTCGCTGTCCAGATGAACCAGATAGTAGATAAAGTCGTAGCTTCCGCCTCGCCAAGCACCCACTGGAACCAAGCACGGGGTTCCATCGAATTGAAGGAGGCACGCTGCAGAAGAAAGCCAAGCATGTTCCAAATCCGACAAGCAAACCAGCAATCCCTCAGACAGTGCAAAGCACTGTTTTAGGATAAAGATTGCACCGGGAACACACCGGAGAAGCCGCCATGCCGCGAGAGAACCTAACCAATTCAACCTTTAATTTGTCTAAACAATTAACCTCTCTCTTTAAAATAGGTATTCATATCTTAATCGCTTGGCCATGCTTTCTAGACTTAACTCTTATATTACTTTTGCAATTAAGTACACTTGTTTTTGCATGCATGTATATTTAAACCGCATCAATAATATAATTTATTTTACATATTATTATTGCGTCAAAATTAAACTCTTAGCTATTGTCTATTAAATTGTCCAAGGGTTAATTGTTAAAAAAAGTAAATTTACGAAATAATCCTAATAAACTAGTAATTGGATCCCTGTTCAGTCTTTTATTTTTAATTTTAGTAGTAGTTTTTTTCTTAAGCTTTTGTAAATCAAATAGGAATCGCTAATGATGCCACCCTCCACATCAGCTCTATCCCATTTTGACTAAGGATTTATTAGCTTTGTAGTTGTCTTATCTTAATTTTCCAATGTAAAAAATAAACTAAATAGGAATTATATTGAGCTTCAAAGAAATAAATACAAATATAATTAATTTTGCAACAAGAAAGGTGCATGACTTTGGAAACCAGATAAATAATCAAAATTGATATAAATATTTGGAAAAAAGAGTAATAAACACAGTACCCACATTTTGCTTTCATTGAAGCAAACACGCCCTTCTAGGACTTCTGATCATCAACAGATAAGAGCAAGAGCAAGAGCGAGCGTTGATTTTCTTCGATCGTCTTCTTCACGAGGTTTAGTGCACCGAATTTGCAGTGTTATTGAATTTCTCAACCTTTGAGGTTTTGGGTTGAATTATTGTTAATCGAGCAGCAAATTTTCTTCGTCGATATATGAAGTAAATTGTCGGAATCGCTTTGTTGTTTCATGAAATATAATCTGTAAAATACTGTGAAGTTTCATCTTTTCCTGAATTCCGTTGATTGTTGAGTTGATTGGAAATTTAGGGCTCTTTTGTTCTACGTTGTATAGGAAGATTAACGTTCTGTTAGTAGTTCTTTTCTTTCTTTGGTGAAATTTTTGTTTAGGTTTATCTTTCATGTTCTTCTTACCTTTTTTGTGATTATTACTGAGCTGTTGTTTGATAATTTCAGTTTTTTTTTCCACCCAGAAGATGCCCTTTTTTATTTATTATTTATTTCTAGAAAAGATTTAATTTTTTTGATTGATTGGTTAATTACTTGTTTTTTTGTTAGATGATTTCTTATTTTAGTTATAATTGACTTTTGTTTGATGCTGTTTCCAGGGAGAATGGCAAAGAGTTATTTCAAACAAGAGCATGATCTTGGTATGTGCTGCTTTTTTTATTTGGGGAGGGGGGGTGTTGTTGCAATATGATCACTTTGATTCTGTGTGTGGAAAGCTGAATGATGTACAAATAAATGGTTTGTTTTTGTGTCCAGAGAAGAGAAGAGCTGAGGCTGTTAGGATTAGAGAGAAATATCCAGACCGTATTCCGGTGAGAACCATGTATCTGTTTCTGATGTCATCTGTTTGAATCATATATTTCTTGCAGAAGCAGTGTTGTTATTTTGTGGTTGAGGAGCCAATACTTTTTAATCTCGGTGTATTTTCTTTGGGCCCTGTAAATGTAAATCTTCTGTTTAAATTTAATTTATGTCTTTTATATGTTGTCACTTGTCTCTTTAGCGTCATGATTGGGCAGTATACATAGCTGGCTATAGCTTGCAGGATCCTTGCTGCTATATTAACAACACTCAGATTAAGAGAAATTAGGTTAATACTCACATATTTGGTATTCAGAATTCAGTGTAGTTCATTGTGGAGATATGCTTTATTGGAAAACTCGTTTTTTAAAAGGAACCAGTGAGACATTGAGGGTCATGGTTTGATTGGTTTAACCTATTAATATTTTGGTTGAAACTGGATAATGTTGAATAAAAGACATAATTGTCTCACAGTCTGACCTGCTCAACCAGGCAATTTGGCGCAGTTTAGTTTTCTGAACATAATGGAAGTTTGGTTCCATGCCAAATTGGCGTGTATATTAACTTTTTATTTTATACTCTCTTTTATCTCCATATGTATGTTATCTTTATGGGAAAATCATTTATTGGAGGTCAAATGACTGATTAATGTCCTATTTGAATTATAGAATGAATCCAATTCATAAAAGAATATTCAAATAATCCTTATTTTACTTATTTCTCTGCATTTGTGTTATCAACGAAGGTTGGATTCAGTAATGGAAGTATCTTATGCTGTCAAAAGTTGCTGCTCTGAACTAGGTTGTTATCAATTATTTTATGATGCAAAGGAACCTAAACAGTTTCATTTGCAATCTGACTTTAATATCATAGGCATATCATTGAAGTAATTAGGTGTCAGTTTGATGAGATGAGTAATAAACCAGCTGTAGGGATAGGACGATTTTATATTTTCAAGCTGAAACACTGGACATGAAATATCAATTAAAAAGTTTCATGTTAACTTGTGCTTCTACTTGCTGTCTACTGCCTGTGATATTTGAGAATCTACATCAAAGGTAGATCTCTAGTTATTGTGCTAAATTGCTTCTCTATGTGTCTGAAGGTAATTGTGGAGAAGGCAGAAAGAAGTGATATCCCAAGTATTGACAAGAAGAAGTAAGAATTTGTCAATACTTTCATATAATCTGGAAATATCACATTAACTGTTTCTACTCATATGGTTTGTTTCTTCAAAAAGAAAGGAAAGTGTTTCAAGAATTTAATATTATTTGTATTTAAATAAGAGCATAATCTACATAGATTTTGAAAAGAGAGATTTGCTTGTAATACCAATATCTGTTAATACTCCATATATGGCTACAATTATGAAAAAGTGAAGTATGTAGCTTTACAAGCTTGCTGCAATGAAAATGTGTTAGTTGATGGAATTTTCAGAAAATCCACATCGAATTTGAAGTGTTTATTGTGAAAGTCATGCTCACAAAGTTTCACATACAATTTACAACTTTCAGATTCCATCAATTGTTTTCAAATCAATATAGAACATAGTTTTCAAAGAAAGGATAGTTAAAAAATTTGATAGCATTCCTGTTTAAATTTTTTAAAATTTGGCATGGAGTTTTTACATGATAAGTACTTACAATCAATAGCTGGAATTGACGAATTTACTTTTGTGTAAGAACTTGTACTAAATTGATCAAAATAATGCCCTGAATTTTGCATAATATACTATAGCTATAGTTGAGAAATTTGCTGATATTGGTGAGTGATGGGTTATGTTATGATTTAATGAATGACTGCCAATTCATGATATTGTGAGTGAATAAAGCTGTAACTGCATTGGTAGATATACTTCTCCATTTTGTGAGAGGACCTAATCTTAAATCAGATAAATAGAATTTGAATCGCTTGTCTATTTTTTTCTAAAATATTGATGTTATGTGAGTGTTTGGGTCTTCTATAGCTTTGTGGTGATGGATTTTCATTTGCAATTGCTTCTGTTAGATTATAACTCAGGTTTCTGGTGGACTAGGTATTATTTGTTTAATATTGCCATTATCTAATGGCTTTCTGCCAGTTGTCGTATAAAATTGGCACTTAGCAGCTGTATGTCCTTTGTTTTAGCTGTCAAGCTGAATGAGTTAATTGTAGGTACCTCGTCCCAGCTGATCTCACAGTTGGACAATTTGTCTATGTTATCCGCAAAAGAATTAAATTAAGTGCAGAAAAGGCAATTTTTATATTTGTGGACAATGTCCTTCCACCTACAGGCAAGTTATTTACCCCTTAAACCTTTTTATCTAAAGATGATTATTTAGTCTCCTAATATATAGCAGTATTGACCTATCAAACTTTCCGGGGTTTCTCAAAATTTTCAGGAGCAATTATGTCTGCCATATATGATGAGAAAAAGGATGAAGATGGGTTTCTTTATGTTACTTACAGTGGGGAGAACACCTTTGGAGATCTTACTTCCCACTAGGATTTTATAGCTTCACACTATATGATCCAATTGCACCGTCATTGTCTTGTCTCATAAATTTGTGATGGTACTCAATATCAAACAACATTGCTCTCAATGTCATGTGCAGTTGTATATAAATTCCAATAACATGTTCAATGTTAACAAGTTTCCTTGTTTTCAGTGTTTCAACTCTTTTTTTTCGGTTGTTCATCATGCATATCTAGGATGTTAATGCTAACTGCGAAGTGATACTTCAGAGTAGTTTGTTGTTTCAATCAGGAAAAGTAAGTTACACAGAATGGCTAATTGTATAATGGGATTTATCTTATAATAAGCAAATAACAGAACCGCTAATTGTTTAACTTTGCAGGACAAAACTTTTTCTGAGATGAGCTTGCGTATAAAGTGCGAAATAAGAGTGTACTTATCTTTGAATTTTAATGACTTAAGGTGAAGATGTACTTTCAATCAAAGTTGAATGTATCCTTCATGGTTTATTTTAGTATAAATTCACTTTAAAGGAATCTTACACGATAATGAGACATAAGGATGCTTCTCTGATACCCTCACGCAAGAACTTGCCTTTCCCATGTGCTAATTTGTTAATAATGAATATGGCTGAACATCTACTAGACAGCCTAATTTGTTGACTATTAAAGATGGTTTATATAAAGGACAAAACTTGGGTAAAATTTGATATGGGCAGTTTTTACTGTTGTCCAATTAGAACATATTATGCGGACTAGAAAAGGTTGCTCGGGAAATTATCACAACAATAAAATATTAAGGTAGTAAGTAGCTGAATTCTTTATTGGTCAACAACACAAACAACACTCAAATTATGATCGTTTTCTTCATGTACATTGAGATATGTTTTGAACATGGTTTCCAGCCAGAGTTGTGCATGTTTAATTTATACATGATGAACTAAGGGTCTATCTCCCTATTCCCAGCTACACGCATTACCTTTAGTTGGCTGGGTAACAAGGGTGTCTTTACCCAATTTTTTGTTGTTGTTGGTAAGGTAATGGCACCCGGAGATATAATTACTATAATACACATTTTTGCCAACACGTGCATCAATTCGTTTGCACTAATTAAGCCTTGATGTGATCTTACTCATGTCTTAAGCATGGCATGCCTCCTAGTTTCTTCCCTCCATACCTTTGGGAAAAACTTCACTAGTTGAAGGAAGAGGTATATATCCTACCAATCATACTTCTTCCCACCTCATATAGTTCAGAGTCATGTCCAGCAAGAAACTTGAAGATTCTATTTCCTCCTTATGTTCTTATAATGAATAGCATCTACATCACATTTCCATTCATAGACATGAAAGAGATCCATGTCCTTAGATTCTTATGCATGTAGCTCTAATACCAACTTGACAAACAATTGGATATTGAAAATTATTTCAGGAAAACAAAATACAAATATTCTCTTATAGAAGAGATAAGACATGGATTTGTTGACTAATCATCCACATCCCTGAAAACGGGAAATTACAGTTATTACTATTTTCTATCATCAACATTTATCTTATCCAAAGCTTTATGCTCCAGGACTTAGAATTTTAAATCTCTTCATGGCTAGGACATTCATAAGTACGGCGTATACCACCATAGCCCTCTCATTATCTGAAAGTGAAATGGTTCAATCAGAATAAAAAGGAGCTAACTTATCTTTATGATGATATTATTAACTTTCAACAAATACAAAATATGAAGTCATGCTGCTGGTTGCCTTCAAATCTCTGTAAAACATACATTACAATCACTAAAGCAGAGCTTAAAACTCGCTATGACAAATAAATATATTCCTCATGGACGACAATTCAACTTCAAATCGTATAAAAATAAGCTGCAAATGACAGCCAGCCTCGTAAACTCATCATCCTGACCACATTCTAACCAACAAAATCAACCACTGCTACAATTGACGATGAATGGGTTGATAAATCTGATTAATTGAGATGTTCGGATCCCTAGCTTCAGATCAACCTCACCGCCACCCAACCAAAAGAAATCTGGAGTTAGTTTTACAATAGCTTCATCCAGAATCACCTGAATCAATCCATGATATCCAATCAATTAAGGAAGAAGCTGAAGGCTACATTACTATAGATAAGCCACAATGGTATATAACTCGAGAAGAGAATGAATTATGATTTGAATATAATGCAATAACAGAAGAAATGTTTTAATTAATAAGCGGACCTTGAGTCCTTGAACATTATTCACAAAAGGGTGTGTGTGTGTGGTAAGGTATCTCTCAAATTTGACCTGTCTTAGGAGGAAATGTCTGGTTTTACATTCATTCCATTCTAGTTAGGTCATATGCTCGACATGTTTCAAGTACTTAAGCTTAAATGAGTATCATGCCTCCATCATAGGAAATAATTAGAGTTAATTAGTGACAGCAGTTAGTGGCTGAACTCCTGAGTAGTAGTTATGATTAAAAATAACTACTGGCAATTACTAATTAGGAGTATATGCGGTAGTAGGGTGCGTAATTATGCATGTTCTGTTGTTAATCTGTATTATGGACAGAGGGCACTCTATGTCAGACACCTTGGTCTCTGGAACAGCCAGTTTATTGTTGTATTATGGGTGACTTCTGAGTTCAAGAATAAAACAATTCAGTGTACTCCATCACATACCTTTTCCAGTCTCTCCAGACCTGAAGTTTAGAAGGAAAGACAGAGAAAGAGATATGGACCAGCGAAAAAGCTGGAACAAAGATGGGAAGGACGACTTCAGACTTTACACAGATGCTCCATGACGATATAGATCCTAGGGGACATTCTCAAAAGAATGATGGACCCTCAGTCAGAACGTAACATCAGGGAAAAAGTGGTTGTGTCCAGTTGTAGATTGCGGAAAAAGAAGGTTTAAGTGCCAGTACAAGATATCAAAAAGGACAGAACATGTGAAGATAAGTCAGGAAAAAAACTTCGTAAATGATAGATGTAATCAGAAAGATCACATAATCTGTATACACTAAGCTAAAAAGAAAATGACCATTTCAGCATTAATAAGGACTTGTGACAGAGTTCTTGTCAAGATGCAATATTTAGTTATTTACATATATCACATGATTAAGATTCCTATACTAATTCACAGGTCCAGTCTTTACCGGAATGTCTGTTTTCATGCCGACACAAGTCACTGCATTGTGCCCAAATCCAGTTAACTCCGTTGATGTCTCCTCAGGAGCTAGCCTCACTGCAATTAATAATAATAATAATTACTACCTTCTAATCAATGTCAAGTTAAAAATATAATAAATAGAAAATCTAAAAAGGGAAAATAGAAAGCATTAGAATTTTCCATAAATATTAACAAAAGGAATAAAAGATAAAGGATTAATAAGGAGAGATAGAATGTCCTTAAGAACACAGAGATTACATTATTTAAAATAAAAATTTAACAAGGAAAATATACTGAGTTCAGAGAAGTGGAAGCAGTACAACAAAGTGATGGGTATCAGCAAGTATGGTGGACCTCCCATACTTTTCACTTCTCATATATTGTTTTCACATATCACCCACTTAGAATTTTCATGCAAAAACCATTACATATCGAGGGTTTCTGGTCTCAGTTCCCCTCCAGTGTCAACTGAGACAATGTAGCTCATTAAAAGCTAATTCAATGAGTGAGAATATTCACTCCAGCTATTGCTAGTTAGTATTTACAGTAGACAACTCAAAATTGAAACTTTCATACATTGGATTTGATAGCAACTGAAAACTGTAACCACTAAGCTGCCAAATACCCTCCTCCCATGTTAAGGGATTTGAACTACTTCGCCTAACCTCAGTGATCTTCTAATCATGCCAAAATCCCATCACATGCATCTAACAGTTGCTGCAACACACTCCTAACAACTCATGGAATCCACCCAGCACCGTAAAGAAAAACTTCAAATTTTGTTTCTGGGAAAACCGCCAATTCCAAGTCTCTACCTTCAATGACATTTCATGCTTTACAACTATAAGAGAAGATTCAGCCTTTGTACCTCTCACATCACAAATCTTGAGGGCTTTCCTTGACCCTGACCCAGTTTCAACATAACAGCAATGAGTCAAAGACAAATCCTGCATAAGTTAGTTTCTTAATTTAATCAATGAATTGATAATTGGCATTACAGCAATAGTGGGCAGTGAAATTGAGATAGCAAGAGAAAGGGAAGACCGTTGCCATGGGAAACAGGCAGTACGAAGCAAGGATAGCTGTTAGGTTTTATCTTGACAAGCAAGCAATCCGTGCTGTAAGCTGTTGCGAACAAGACGGCAGGGGAGGCTTCAGTGTTGGAAAATCCCACTCAACTCATGTGCAAGTCATAATGTTCCCCTATTATGCTCAATTCAAAGAAGCTCATGGACTCAAAGTACTAAGACAGGAAAACTCATATGTAGCAGGGAAACCTCCTTAACCAACTCTACCTGGACTCTCCATTAAAATCATAACTTAAGAAACAACAAATGCACACACACACACAGGCCAATTTCTTAAGTGTAGCAACTGTGAGAAGGGTCTCATATCCCAAGCACTATATTCAGTTCTTCCGCCACCACCATTACTTCACGAATCACGAACAAACGGAATTCCTAGTTCTTTCAATGCCACAATGCTCAACAGAATTTCATATTATCATTAATCACGGTTACCCAATTCTAAAAAAACTCAGGGATTCAATACAACATCAATAAATAGCTATGAACAAACTATGAACCAAATAGCTTACAATTGAATTTCTTCTTGGCTATACTTCCATTGTTGAGCGAGAACAGAAAGCTCTTCACAGCCTCAGCATTGAACCGAGCAGTGTACTGCAAATTCAAGCAAATAGAGTTACCAGAGCAACATGAAGACGAGAAGAAAGAAAATGAAAAAAGATAAGAAGCAAAAGCAATGGGACCTGAACAATAACAACATAGTACTTTGAATTTTTCCGATCGCTGCAATCAACAACGTTTGATGGGGCTTGCGTGTTGACCAGAACGATGCTCTTGCAGAGGTGGTGAATGGAGGCGGCGGCGAGGGCATCGCGGCGGACTTCGAGCGGCGAATCGTAGTAGTCGGATGGGACCCTCTTGAAGGAGAAGTCGTCGACGCCGTTGGTGCGCAGAATGGAAGAAAGGCGAGCGACGGTGTCGTCAGTGTTAGTGTCAGTGTGAGTGTTAGGGTCGTCGGTGAGAAGAGAATGCTCGAGCTTTGAGATGCGTTGGAGGAGGTGGGTTTGGACTCGCTCCAACTCAGCCATGGCTTCTTCCGTTTTCATTGCTTCGCGCCGAGTTTTGTTCACAACTCAGAAATCAATGGCTGCGTCGTGCTCCTCCTTCCAGTTCTTGTCGTCTATCAATTTTGTATAAGATTGATAAAAGTGAATATGGTGTATGAGGGCATCAATGTAAATGGACAACTTTACTCTTAAATGAGAGAAAATGAATTGGAGTTAGAGAGGGTAGTTTAGTAATTTCATTCATTCCCTATACTAGTATTTTTTCGTGGGTTTTTTGGCGAGTAGATATTATATTATGGAGAGTTGAACTCCCTTTATCTCCCAAGTAGAGAGGAAGAAATTGATCCTCCATGTTTCCATGGAGAAGTAGGAAGTAAGGAGATTTATCATGACAACGCATCCTTTCAAAATTCAAAGATATGCATCATGGATTGATGAGTTTTAGAACTTCTTTTACAAGCAGTAAAAAAAAAAGCAGTATTGGCATGTTCTTATCAAGTATATGCATCATATGGTTTACATGCCGTTTGTGGAGGGCAATTAAGGCTGGTCATTTCTGTTGGAGACTCACTTAGTCTTAATTCCTAAGGTGGATACGCTTGTCCATTTTAAAGATGGTTATTGCTTGTTGTTACGAAGAATCCGTGCAAGACACGTAAGAATATGGCACATGTCTTGTTTTATGAATTGAGTGCAGTTTTTATTTAACTCATACTAGTTTTATACCGTGCATTCACGGGTGACATTTAGTATAAATTAATTTTATATTAATATTTATTTAATATGGTTTAAAAATTATAAATTAATTTTATAAACAATAATGCAAGTTTAACTGAAATAATGGAAACGTTATTATACACTTATCAACATCTAAGCTTTTAGTACTAATTAGACATTTTGTCTGTAAAATTAAAAGTTAATGTGAATGGATTATTCCTTGTACATTAAAACATGAGTATCTTCTTTGAACGACTTGTTTTGTAAATATACTATAGAATGGGTCACATGGATTATCCAAAGATCTTGAAATTAGAAGACACCATAGTAGGTCAAATTAAGTACATTGTCACGTTCCAAAGTTAATTTCCAAATATGTCATCATATTGAAACCAATGCACATTTATAAGCAAGAAAAACACCATGTTGACTTTCATGGTCTGATAATGCATTAAAAGAAAAAGGGTCAATCTGCTACATGTTTCAAAAGCATCATCATTGTGAATTTCACATTGTTTGACATGATCATTGAACAGTGACTGGTTCATCCTTACTACACAACTCTGTAGTAGATTGAAAATCCCTGAAAATAAAGAAGAAAGTAGATATGAGAATGATTGCTTAAGAGAGAGTTTAATTTTTTTTTACAGGAAAAGAAATTATTTATAAATCAATACTTGGCAAGCCATGCCAAAAGAAGAGAGTTTATGTGTTGTGTCTTTATTAAGTAGTATAAGATCAATAATCACTTAATGCATTGAAATAAGTCCATCGTGGCACTGCTACAACTTGAAGTCTTTCATCACATATTTGGAATCATGATTTAATTTATGAATTCTATTTAGGCTATGCTCTAATCTAGACTATTATAATTGTAGATAAGAATGGTGTTACATGATGAAGTGGTTTAAGAATAAGATGACTTGCTGCGTAATAATCATCACTAAATGCATGAGTGGTAAGGAAGTAACAGTGTAATTAGACTATTCTAATAATTAGAACGTAAGCAAAAGATAAGGAACTCATAACATGTAGTAAGGCAGAAGAGTAGGCACATGGAGATCTATGTTGTTACCAATCAATTTAAGCTGCAACCATCCAAGTCCATTGTTTTTCATCATGCTAAATGCCCCACATGTAATGTAAATTAAATTCGTCATTGCAATGCAAGAGAGAACCATGTGGACCAATTTTCCAGCAATCATAAGAAGGAGAAGATGAAATCTAACATGTATAGAGTGCAATTAAATTTGTTGTATCTAGTACAGTAGTCAAATGTTCACAAACACTTCTCTGTACACCACATTCTTGGTACAATTCATAACTTTTTGTTCTTCATTTAGAATTAAAATCTTGAGACCCTTTCTTGATTTCACCAGTGAGAGAGCCACATATAATTGGTCATGCATAAAAACAGGTCGAGGAAGGAAGAGTCCAACATGTGATAAAGATTGTCCCCGACTTTTGTTGATCTTCATAGCAAAACAGGTACAAATTTGGAACTGCCGTCTTTCAAATTTAAATGGGTAGCCCGAATCATTAGGTACCAGACTCATTCTTCCAATGAATATTTTTTCACCAACATTAATTCATGTTAACACAGTGGCACCAATAACATTCGGCAGAAGATCATTCACTATGAGGCGAGTTCCATTGCATAACACAGCCGACTGGTCTATATTCCTCAATAACATTGTTGGAGCCCCTTTCTTTAAACTCAACTTGTGATTTGGAATTCCATAGCACTTTATATCATTCAAAAACTCAGAAGTAAACCACTCTGAGTGTATCTCTGAATCCGCATCAGACCTGCAAGCTGTATCTGAACTGAAGTACTCTTTTAGTTCACCCGGAATTAAGCTCAGCATAAAATCATTCATCATCTCAACTGATTCAAGAGTCGGATACAATATGCATCTCTCTTCAAAAAACTTGTAATCTTTCATGTTAGTCAAGAGATCTGGATATGCAAAATTAACCAAATCAAGAATAGGATTATCACCTGGCTCAACTCACAGATCAGTAGGTATGTCTACATCAGCTTCTCCACTCTCATCCGATTCAAATTCACCATTGCCAATTTGAAGAATCCAATTAGCAAATGCCTTTATATCAACTGCAAGTTCTAGGGATCTAAAAGTTCTTAATCTCATATTTGCAGTTAACTTCAACACCTTACAATTCTTCCATAATTGAGATGAATTGATGGTAGCTTTAACAATATCCTGTCTGGACCCTTTCGGGATAACAGGCAGAATCTGCCTAAAGTCACCTCCAAGCACTACCACTTTGCCACCAAATGGTTTGTCTGCGTTGCTTTCATCATGTGCTTTCATCAAATCCTTCAAAACAAAACTTGTTCAACATGGGCGCTTCATCCCATATAATCAACTTATTCTGCAAAAGAAAATTTGCCTGTAAGCTTCCTTGTTTAATATTACATGTAGATACATCATTCACTGTAGTGGAATACACAATCTTGAATGAGCAGTTCTCCCCTGGAAGTAATAACGAAGCAATACCACTGGAATCTACATTCAGAACAATCAATCCTCGGGACTGTAGAGATGCTGACAATGCGTTCTAAATAAATGTTTTCCATGTTCCTCTGTATCCATATAAAAAGAAAAAACCACCACAGTCAGACAAAACAGATTCCAATGTCTGATTATAGACCTGCTTTTGTTCATCAGTCATTAAATTTAGCAAATTTGTGCACTTGGCAGACATTTCATCTTTATCGTAGTTAAGTTCATCTACTATGAACCTGTTTTCAAATAGATGTAGATCAGAAGATTCAAGATAAGGTAATCAATCAAAATCCTTGAGAGATCTCCCGTTACTCTGGAGCAATTTTTCAATCTCTATCAGACACATGTTTCTTAAGTCATCATCATTAATTTCCAAGTCTAAAACAATAAGAATCAAATATAAAATTACTTGTGGAAGAAATGTACATTATTAGTTACTTATTTAAAAAACTAATTTCATATGGTTTAAATGAGTTTCTTAAGTTGCATACCTGGTATTTGAAGAAGTCTCCTTCTTTGATATAAAATTCCGTCTGCTAGCAATTTTCATGTAGCATCCCACACTACATCTGGTTTGCTGATTGTATTCACTAACAATAACATGACAAATAATCGTCTTAATTGGTGTCCAGACCCAAGATCACTTGCCTCTTTTATTCCATCTATGTATTCTCTATCATCTTTCAACAAACCCAAGATGTAGCACGCTTCCTTGTAGGTCTGGTATACTATCCCATTAACAGTTTTTATGCTGTCAAAACTTGTACAACCCTTTTGAATTGTAAGAAGGACCCGCATATATAATAGTTCTCCAGTACCCATGAGAATATAATTCAACCTCCCAATTGAAAATTCTTTCTTTCTGACACTCCATAATCTTTCTTCTTCATCATAAACAAACCTTTGGGGAAACTCTGCATATGTTAGGTCCTTCCCAAGTTTGGATTCCTGATTTGCTTTGAACCACGCTGTAAACTCAGTGTCCATATCCTTTCAACTACAATGTCAATCCCTTCGTGATCCTTGAAAGTATTAGACTGCTCATTGGGAAGGTGAAATGATAACAGGAGGCCACTTGTCATGAATATAAAATGCAAATATTCTTCACGCTGCTTCACAAGGAGACAAATACCTGCCGTCGTAATACTGCTTTATCTCATCAACACCTTTTTCTTTATTTGAATCTTTATCTTTATTATAAATTTCAATAGAAACTCTATCAGGACATTTGTTTACATATTTAAAGAAATATTTTATGGAGTTTGACTTGTTACAGTACTCCACGTTGATATGGGCCTGATACCTCATGAGGAGATATGGATTATAAGGTACAACATACCTATTATCCATTACAATGTCTTTCTTTGTAATACTAACTCCAGTATTTCTTCTCCTGTATTTAGGATAGTCTTCCTCATCAATTGTAGTTCAGCTCTGAAATTGTTTTGGGAAAAAATTCTCACACTTTCCATTTCTCATACAAGCAGAATTCATGTTAACAAGACCACATGGACCATGCATCATATAATTTGAAACTGCTGCTAATAAAGCATATAACACAGGATCTGGTAACTCAACTGATATTACCTTATCAATGTCATCCCCTGTTTTAAGCTTCCCTTCACCTTGAAACCATATTAAGATTGGGCATGTGGAAGACCTCGTAAGGAATTCAATTTTATATGTACCTGCAGTTAAAGGTTTTGAAGTATGTAGGTAATTAACATAACAATTAGTAAATTACAAGAAAGAATAAAACATAAAAAAATAAATTTAAAAATGCTTATCTGCTTCTACTTCTCCAAATATTTTTCCTTTCTTCAAATTCAACATCAAATCATTCAACTTTATTTTGAAAACTCTAGCTACAATGTTAGGTCGGTCATCTGCCCTAAGACCTCTTGGAGTTACAAAATCTTGAATTTCTTTCCAGTTTGCATTGCAGGTCATGGTTATAAATAAATCTGGATACCCAAATATTTTGCAAATAGCCATGACATCTTGATAATTGTTGAACATGTATCGCATCCCACCTGTGAAGGAAGCAGGTAAAATGACATGTTTTCCAGTAGAGGAGGGTTGGACATCGCCTCTAGTTACAGCTTCTTGCAAACCTCTAAAAATATCTGAACGAAACTTATGTTCATTATTTCTATAATAAGACGTTCTATCTGATTCAATCATAGTGTAGCAGTCTACAATAAATTGCTGAAATAATCGACTTGTGCTCACTAAATGCCCGTGCTCTATGTCCATTTGTTGGATCCGGTAAGAAATAAATTCCCTGATTGCAACTTTGTATCTCTTTCGGGAATCGTCTTGCATGTGATCTTCTCGTAATGGTATATTCTCCTTAAAACCATTTTCTCCATATGGAAATAATAAAGGATATTATAGAGGAATGTAAGAAGGGTGTTTTTCAGGAAGTCGTTGAAAACCTCCATCGGTACCCTTGACAATAATATCTCTACCTTCATTCACAGAGTCTAGATCACCTACAATCAAAGCTGTCACCTCATCAGCCGTGGCCATATTATAAGTTCTTGGATCCTTAGTTCTGTTACGATACAATCTGAGATAGAAATTTGAAGAACCATCAGTCTCGACAAAGTCTCTAACTCTTCGAAACATTTTTGCCAATTCATTGTCTTTGTCAATCATTGCAGTCAAGTCCTTCACTATGAAAGGATCAAGTGGACTTTTCCTTGTACATGAACTGATATAAAAAATGAAAGTAAGAATTTAGGATCATAAACCATAACATCGAGGTATAGATTTTGTTTAAAAATTTGTAAATAATTCACAAATTACCTGAAATATTTCATTCTATTTGAAGACTCATTCTGAGTGTCTTATATTAGAGTTGAGAAAACTTAGGAGGAGCTCCTTCAGGAGCTATCAGACTTCCAATCCGATGATAATTTTGGCCACTTAGTATAAACTGAGGAGGGCCATTTCCATCATTTGTACCTAATTCTACCTTGCCTCCAAGTGAAGTGAATGAAAATAAACTATTGTACGCTCTGATATTCTCCTTGAAATTCTTGTATTTGTCATCTAAGTCGTTCATCAAATTATATAGTAGCTGACGAGGTTTTCTTAGGAATGGAAGTGTAAATTTTTCTTTTCATGCAACAAATTTTGAATTTTGGAATTTCGCTATGATCAGACTCAACTGCCCTCTCTTCATACCACATAATAGATTGACAATTAGAGTATACATAAGATGCATCCCCAAATAAAACACCTCTGCAGCACAAACTTTCTTAAAATTAGCTTACTGCAATGAAAGGGTATTATTAAAGTACCATACAGTGTAAGAAGTTTACCTGTCGTTTCTGCATTTGTATACAATTGTGAGTGCCTTTTTGTAGTTCGGTTATCAGATAATGGACTCGTCTCACCTTGCTCCATGTCTTCTGAATTGAAGCCGAAACTTCTTCTTGAAACTTGTTCAATGATAGTAGAAGGAATTCTTAAGCTACTTTTCCTTTGATGTCTACGGGAGGTGCTAGTTCCAACTGATGATGTGGGTATGCTACTTTAATATGAACTGGAATTTTTTTGTGGTTGTGTAGATGACCCTGTATAATAAAAAATAATTTTTTAGAATGTGAAACTGATATTGACATAAATGTCATCTATTAGGCCGTGTTGAAAATGAAGTTTAGTTTACCAACTCCATGCGATGAACCATTATCTGAATTTGATTGATTTGAACTACTACATATATGCATACCTACATGTGCAACCATATTAAAATTGCTGAAACTAAGTTGAATAATTTTTAGGGAACAATTTCACTATCTAATTTAAACATTTTAATACAATTACCTAAAGGAGAACAATAGGTTAATACACTCCATGCTGTATTTTGAGTTGGGCTAGTATACATATATTGCATTTGGGAAAAGCCCAGAAATGCATTTGGAGTTAAAAAAGCTTGACCAACGCATGCAAACTCAGTGACAACGCAAAGTTATACAACCTTGTGCGTGATTATTCATTTTAGATTTGTTCTTCATGATAGCTTTCCTTCTCAATCTTGCATAAGACTTGGGCCTTATAGGTCGAAAAAACATTATTTGTTTGTCCAATAGGGCCTAAAGAGGATTGAAAAACATGTATGAAGATTCCTGAAGCAATTACGACTATAGAAAAGTAGGGATAAGATTATAGAACCTGGAAAACAACCAACATTATTTACTCCTGGGGAAGGAATTTGAATATTAGTGTTCAATACTGACAATGGTGAAACTTCACTACATGGATCTGGAATGTTAAAATTTTGTTTCAATTGAAAATGACTAGAGATAACAAAGACTCATGCTTCCGAGTATGAAGTGATTACTAAACTGAAACTCAATAAAAGAACCAAGCTGACAAATTCCTACTATAGAAATTTAAACTGGTTAAGATGCTTCTAACCTTGACATATAAAAAATGGAGTTAAACATGTTTCTATCCTTGACATTTAAATAAGCATATTATAATAGTACAAAAAGGAAAGCAAGCACATATTTTGATTTAGAATTGAAAATTGATCTAGACTTTAAAATCAATTATAATAGGATCTTCCAATTATGCAGTAAAATACCTTTATTCTTATGATGAAAAGTCGACGTAATACAAATCTTTTCTTTTTCTTGTTGTTTTATGAGTTGTCTTTGTTTGAATGTTTGATAAAGTGTTGAGTAGATGAACCTCCTGCAATGATATTTTGCACTGCAATAAAAATAAAAATCATATCAACATTTTTCACACAGCAGTTAAGTGGGTTTCCCTAGGATCTGATTGGAAACGAGCGCATAGATGAACACTAAACAGAATATCTGGCCTAGATGCAGTTAAGTATAGAAGTGATCCTATCATACCACGATAGAGCTTCTGACAAACTTTACCACTTGCATCTTCTTTCTCAAGGATGCATGTAGGATGCATTGGAGTCTTAGAAATTGTAGATTCTGTCATGTTGAACTTCTTCAGAAGTTCTTTAGTGTACTTGCTCTGATGGATGTACGTTCCTTCTGGTGTTTGATCAACTTGTATACCCAGAAAGTACTTGAGTTCTCCCATCATGCTCATTTCAAATTCAGCCTACATCATCTCAGAAAACTCTTTGCATAGAGATGGATTAGCAGATCCAAATATAATATCATCAACATAAATTTTCACAATTAAGATATCATCTTTGTAAGTTTTGCAAAAGAGAGTTGTATCTACTTTACCCCTTACAAACTCATTTTCCAGAAGGAATGAGCTGAGTCTCTCATACCATGCTCTGGGAGCTTGCTTCAGACCATAGAGAGATTTCTTCAATTTGAAAACATGGTCAGGGTTCTTCTCATCTTCAAAACTTGGAGGTTGATGAACGTAGACTTCCTCTGAGATGTAACCATTTAGGAAGGCACTCTTAACATCCATCTGATGAAGAATTATGTTGTGATTCATTGAGAATGAGATCAGTAGTCTGATAGCTTCCAGTCTTGCTACCGGAGCAAATGTTTCAGTATAGTCTATTCCTTCCTGCTGACTGTAGCCTTGAGCAACTAGCCTTGCCTTGTTTCTGACTACATCTCCTTTCTCATTCAGCTTGTTTCTGAAAACCCATTTGGTTCCGATCACATGAACGCTTTGAGGTTTCTTCACTAGGCTCCAAAGATCATTTTTGGAAAATTGATTCAGTTCTTCTTCCATATCCAGAATTCAGCCCTTGTCTTGAAGAGCTTCATCAATTGACTTGGGTTCAATTAAGGACACCAATCCTTTCAGACTGAGCAAAGTCTCTTCCGAGGGTCTGAAGGCTGATCTGGTTCTAACTGGTTCATCTTTGTTACCCAGAATCAATTCCTTAGGATGAGACGCAGTGATTCTGCTCTTCTTCTGAGGTTGTGAATCAGAGGGACCAGCTTCTTCTGGTTCATCTTCCTCTGGCTCAGCTTCCTCTGGAGCTTTGCCTTTGTCAGGAACATTTATACTCAAATCTGCAAACTTTTCAACTAGCTTTGACTGATCAGAGTCAAGCTTGTCATCAAATCTAACATGAATAGATTCTTCAATAGTTTTAGCATCAGTATTATAAAATCTGAAACCTTTAGATCGATCAGAGTAACCAAGTAATAGACATTTAGAAGATTTAGCATCAAACTTATGCAATCTATCCTTAGTGTTTAGAACATAGCAAACACAACCAAAAGGATGAAAATAAGAAATGTTGGGTTTTATTTTCTTCCACAATTCATAAGGAGTCTTATTCAGAATTGGTCTCACAGAGATTTTGTTATGAATGTAACATGCTGTGTTTACTGCCTCTGCCCAAAAGTGATTTGCCATGCCAATTTCTTGGAGCATGGTTCTAGCCATCTCCTGAAGAGTTATGTTCTTCCTCTCAACAACACCATTTTGTTGTGGAGTTCTAGGACAAGAGAAATCATGTGCAATTCCATAGGAATCAAACAGACTCTCAAACTTGTCATTCTCAAACTCTCCACCATGGTCACTTCTGACACGCACAATCCTACAAGCCTTCTCGTTTTGCACTTGGACTATGAAGGTAGAGAACACAGAATGAGACTCATCCTTGCGGGATAGAAATTTTACCCATGTCCAGCGGCTATAGTCGTCAACAATGACCATCCCATATCTTTTGCCACCTATAGACTCAGTTTTCACTAGTCCAAATAGGTCGATATGCAGAAGTTCCAACGGCCTTGAGGTAGAGACAACATTCTTTGCCTTGAAATGGACTTTTGTGAATTTTCCTTTCTGACATGCTTCACAAAGAGAATCTGAAGAGAACTTCAGAGTGGGTAAGCCCCTGACAAGGTTGAGCTTACTCAGCTGAGAAATCTTTCTCATACTGGCATGCCCTAACCGTCTATGCCATACCCATTTCTCCTCATTAACAGAAAGAAGGCACTTCACATTCTGAGATTCCAACTCAGATAATCTGATCTTATAAATGTTGTTCTTCCTCTTGCTATTAAACAGAATAGAGCCATCGATCTGACTTACAGCCCTGCAAGACTTTTGATTGAAAATAACATCATAACCCTTGTCAGCTAATTGACTTATAGACAATAAGTTGTGAGTTAAATCGTCTACCAATAGAACATTGTCAATGCATGGACTACTATCAACACAAATAGTACCAGTACCAACAATTTTATCCTTCTCGTTGCCACCAAAGCCAACTTCGCCTCCAGGCTTAAGTTTTAGCTCTTGGAACATACGTCTTTCTCCCGTCATGTGACGCGAGCATCCATTGTCCAGATACCATGATTGGTGTTTCAGTGGAGCTATCAAGGATATCTGCAACATAGATAATCTTATCCTTAGGTACTCACTTTCTGGGTCCTCTCTTGTTAGTTACCTCAGTGGTTATGATCACCTTGGGTTTCTCAACATGATAGTGTAAATGAATTTTAGCATGATATTTAGACGTGGAGAAGGTTCCCTTTTTGAGAGGGGGGTTAGGAACTTTAACAGGTAATGGTTCAGGCAATATAGTACCAGAGGGTACAAAACATTCATACAAGGATTTAGTCTTAGGCATAGGAGGCTCATTTCTATTGGGTCTAGAATAGCCAATGCCATGCATTCCATTTCTGCTTACGCCATAGATCATCGAAGCCATTAAGCTTCTGTCTACGCTTTTAACCAAGAATCTTTGAAAGGATTTTTCATATTTAGATTCATTCTTACTATCAGAGGCATCACAAGCAACCACTTCTTCAGCACATAGTTGGAATTCACTAAAGCATGATTATTATTTTTTAATTCAGAAATAATTTTCTCATGCTCAGAAGAAGTCTTAGAAGCAACAGAGAAATCCTTTTTCAACTTTTTATGCTTCGTCAATAAAGAGTTATACTTATCCATAATATCAGACAAAGCATGTTTTAGTTCAGAGGTTGAGAAAGAAGCGAATACCTCATTTTCATCGTCTGAGTTAGGATCTTCTTCTGATGCTGAGTCAGAGTTAGTTGCATCTTCTGACTCTGCTTCTTTGTCTTTGACAACAGACATGAGTCCTTGAACTTCACCATCAGAGTCAACATCCTCTGAATCTGATTCATCAAAAGTCACCATCAGACTTTTCTTTGTTTTGAAGTGCTTCTTTGGCTTCTTATCCTTTTTCAACTTTGGACAGTCACTCTTGTAGTGCCCTGATTCTTTGCACTCGAAACATGTGACTTCCTTGACTGAGGACTTCTTCTGGCCTGATGAGGATTCAAACTTTCCTTTGGCCTTTCCAGAGCCTCTGTACTTGCTCTGCATGTGCTTCCAGATGCGGTTGAGTCTTTTGGAGATCAGAGTCAGCTCATCTTCATCAGAATCTTATGATGCTTCTTCATATTCTTCTGCTTCAGCTTGGAGAGCTTTTGACTTCTCAGATTTGGATTTCAAAGCTATAGACTTCTTCCTCAGATCTTGCATCTCTGAGCGCTTCAGTTCATGACATTTCAGTATGCTGATGAGTTCTTCTAAACTCATACGCTCAACATCTCTTGTAAGCTCTATTGAAGTCACTAAAGGCATCCAGCTTTCAGGAAGACTTCTGATAACCCTTATGACATGATCTTTTGTAGTGTAGCTTTTGTTGAGAGGTCTTATTCCAGCTACAAGCAACTGAAATCTGGAAAACATATCCTCAATGGACTCGTTAGGTTCCATGATGAAGGATTCATACTTCTGGATCAAGGACAGAGCCTTTGATTCTTTCACTTTCTTATTTCCTTCATGGGACATTTTCAAGGATTCAAAGATACCCTTGGCAAACTCACGATCTGTAATCTTCTGGTACTCTTCATAGGAAATAGCACTAAGAAGAATAGCTCTAGCTTTGTGGTGCTGTGAGTAAAGCGTCT
This sequence comes from Lotus japonicus, assembly GCF_012489685.1. Taxonomy (NCBI): domain Eukaryota; kingdom Viridiplantae; phylum Streptophyta; class Magnoliopsida; order Fabales; family Fabaceae; genus Lotus; species Lotus japonicus. Next base: position 47,570,436 of record NC_080044.1, read on the forward strand.
TTTGCTCAGCAGTCATCTCTGATCTGGAGATCTTCTTGCCATCAGCATCAACTGGACGCTCGTAGCTATCCACAATGATATCCCAGCGATCTGCGTCAAAGCCTAGAAAGAAACTTTCAATTCTGTCTTTCCAATATTCGAACCTTTGATCATCGAACATAGGAGGCTTTGCATTGTAACCATCTTTTTGCCTTTCACTGGTGGTAGCCATTTGTTTTTCACACCGGCCTGGATCACTGAACACTGTTAGGTGTGGTAATCAGAACTTGCACTCTGATACCAATTGAAGGTATGAAAAACGATAGAAAGGGGGGGGTTTGAATAGCGTTTTCAGAATAAAACTTCCCTCTTAAGATTTTAACAAATCTTTCGAGACACAAGTAAAGTGCTTAAGATGAGAGATGAGAAAAGCACACAAGGATTTTATCCTGGTTCACTTGATGAATCACTCAAGCTAGTCCAGTCCACCCGTGAAGGTGATTTCTTCCTTCTTAGAATGAAGGCAATTCACTAATCAGAGATTTGTTACAAATGCACTTGAAACCTACAAGTGACTAACAATACACTGACTTAGCTCACACTAAGATTCACTCTCTTAGTCTTCTCTAGGATCCGATCAACCTTGATCTCCTAAAGGTAAACTAAACAACTGTTTAGAAATATTGTTTACAAAGAAATTGCTTCTGAAAAGCTTGTAGTAAACACAATGAATTCAATGAAGAAAGAATGCTTAGAAGATTTGAATATTGCTTGCGCATATAAGTTTCTTCCTACCGCATCTTTCAGTCTTCAGCCTCTATATATACTCCAAGGATTAGGGTTTGAACATTGCATGGGAATGCTACTGTTGGAGGGCAGATATGGGATTTCCAGCTTCTGCTGTGGCTGAGAATGCTAGGTTAGGTCGTCAGGATAGTACACTTGCTTTTGTACTTTGGATAGTGATGTGACCTTTAACCTTGTTGACTTCTGATCAGAGGAATGCTTCGTGTTGGAACTTGTGAAGCTTGTTGATCAGAGTCAGAGGGAAGCATGGATCCTCTGACCGTTGTACCTTCTGATTCTGAACTCAGAGGAGAAGAACTTGGTCTTCAGAGCCATTTTGCTTCTGGACTTCAGAGTCTTCACTTTTCAGCTTCTGGATCTTCAGAGTCTTCTACACTATCAGAACTTCTGAGCCTTCAGAGTGTCTGGGTTATCAGAGCGTCTGGATCTTCAGAACTTCAAGTGAGCTGAGTCCATATCAGGGCTTGATTAACTTCAGATCTTCTGAAGCTTTTCTACTGTTCAGATTGAACATAGATATTGCAAAAGCGTTGCTAGGGTCACTCTTTAAGCAAAGTGCTTCTGATTTGTGTGAGATTATGTTAAGGTCAGAGCCTGTTAAGAGCACACTCAGAAAACGTGTTAGAGTACCATAATTGTTCATACTAAAATGTTAACTTGTAATCATCAAAACATAGAGTTGTACTACATGATCAAAACTTGACCTTACAACCTCTCGTACTACCACCGAGAAAGGCTTGGTCCCGGCCGTAGCCGCAGCTTCCTCCTCCTCTTGATTCCACTGTCGGAGGTGATAATAACTCAACTGCTCCTGTAAACACTCATTTTGCATCTTCAAGTCGCCATTTAACGCTCGACGCGCTTCTGCACGACGATGTCTATCCAACCTTGCGGTGCGCGGGGAAGGAATGTAACTTCGCTCTGGTTCCTTGCCTCGCCGTCGGCGAGATGACTCCATCAGGCTCTGTCGACGAACCGAGAATTCAACCACTTGCCTCTGAATTGCACCAGTTTTCAAAGAAACTTGAACTTCTCGAAATCAAATTGCGAATTGCGCAGGAATCAGATCACGATCCACCAAGAAAAACTTGAGAGAAATCGCACAGAGAAACGAGCTTCACTCCAACGAATCACGATCCACGTAGTCCGTGAATCGAAATCTACCGTTCCCCACAGACGACGCCAAATGTTCCGTGCTAGAACATAGAGAGGGAAGGTAGTACCCAAAGTATGAGGAAGGTGATGAGAATGCTTAGAGAGAGAAGCTCTAACCAATTAGAGAGAGAAAATGTAACTGAATTTCAATGCTATAAATGTTCAAATGAGCTAAGAGTCCCTTACAATTGGTATTTCCCTCCTATTTATAGAGGTGGAGTTGGGCTTTGGCGCCTCTAACCTATCCAAGTGGGCCAGTTGGGCCTCGGGAAGTGAGGCCCAAGATCATGACGTGTTCCCCGCCCAAGGTTAGGTTCCCTGGGTGAGGGACCCTGGGGTCTCGCCCAATCCAGCCGCCCTCACCAGGTAACATCCACTTCCATCATAATGTCACTACCATTGCCCTTCAGCACTTCCACCACCCACCCACCACCCTCCACCACTACCAACCACCCACCATCACCTCTACCACAGAACCACCACCACCAGGTAATATCAACTAGCACAAGCATTGACATCAGGTAACTTTAACTGCAAGCAACACACATGTTTTACATTATTCTCTCCCACTAACCTTTCCTTCTTTGCTTTTGATGTGACTCAAATTACGTCATCCTCCACTGACACCTTCCACCTCCACATCGTTCCTTGTTGCATTTCCTTATCGAGCTCTACCTCTTCCCACCACCACCATCTTCTTCTCACGCTTTGCTCTTCCTCCTTCATCATCGCCATTGGAGTTGGCTTTTCTTTCCTGAACTTCTTCTACAACCAACATATCGTCGTTCTTGCTAGAATCCTCAACCACATATCCAACAATCCTTCCTCATTGATGCTTTCCTTGTCAGAAACCATTATTTCTCTCTAAGAAACATTCTAAGTGGTTGCCTAACAATTCGTTTGGTTGATGATGATTTGCAAAGTTTGAAATAAGAAGGACATAATTAAAGGAAAAGGATGAGGGAAATTTATTTTGGTATATTGGAGAATGGGAAAGGAAAGGAGAGTGGTGTGGGATCCACTTGTTGTAAGATCAAGTTTTGATCTAGTAGTACAACTCTATGTTTTGATGATTACAAGTTAACCTTTTGATATGAACAATTGTGGTACTCTAACGTGTTTTTCTGAGTGTGCTATTTACAGGCTCTGACCCTGACTCAATTTCACACAAATCAGAAGCACTGTGTATAAAGGGTAACCCAAGCAACGCTTTCGCATTCACCATGTTCAGTATGAACAGTGGAAAAGCTTCAGAAGATCTGAAGCTATACAAACTCTGATGAGGACTCAGTCGCTAGAAGCTCTGATGATCCAGAAGTTCTGACAACCAAGAAACACTGAAGGTTCAGATGTTCCGATGGTGTAGAAGACTCTGAAGATCCAGAAGCTGAATAGTGGAAACTCTGAAGTCCAGAAGCAAGAAACTCTGAAGGCCATGTTCTTCCCTCTGAGTTCAGAATCAGAAGATACAATGGTCAGAGGATCTGTGCTATCCCTCTGACTCTGATCAACCGGCTTCACAAGTTCCAATATGAAGTATTCCTCTGATCAGAAGTCTCCTAGGTTAAAAGGTCAAGTCGCTATCCAAGTACAAAAGCAAGTGTACCTTCCTGACGACCTACCTAACGTTCTCAGCCACAGCAGAAGCTGGATTTTCCAGAACTGCCCTCCAACGGTAGCATTTCCCATGCAACGCTCAACCCTAATCCTTGGAGTATATATAGAGGCTGAAGATTGAAAGAAGCGGCTAGAAGAAGAAGAAAAAAATATACAAGAAGCAATACACACGCGCAAGATATATTCTAAGCTTTCTTTCATCTTGTAATTTATTTTAGTTTACACTCAGCTTATTCAGAAGCAAACCCTTGTAAACACCAACCTCAAACAGTTGTTTGATTTTCCTTTAGGAGATCAAGGTTGATCGGATCCTAGAGAAGACTAAGAGAGTGAATCTTAGTGTGAGCTAAGTCAGTGTAATTGTTAGTCACTTGTAGGTTTCAAGTGCAGTTGTAACTCTTACCTGATTAGTGGATTGCCTTCATTCTAAGAAGGAAGAAATCACCTTAACGGGTGGACTGGAGTAGCTTGAGTGATTTATCAAGTGAACCAGGATAAAATCCTTGTGTGCTTTTCTATCTCTATCTTTTGCACTTAGTTCTCGAAAAGATTTGTTAAAATCTTTAAGGTGGTAGTTTTGTACTGAAAACGTTATTCAAACCCCCCCTTTCTACCGTTTTTCATACCTTCAATTGGTATCAGAGCGCAAGTTCTGATTACCACACCTAACAGTGTTCAGTGATCCGGGCCGGTGTGAAAAACAATGGCTGCCACCACCAGTGAAACTCAAAGAGATGGTTACAACGCAAAGCCTCCTATGTTCGATGGTCAAAGGTTCGAATATTGGAAAGATAGACTGGAAAGTTTCTTTCTGGGTTTCGATGCAGATCTCTGGGATATTATTGTGGATGGCTATGAGCGTCCAGTTGATGCAGATGGCAAAAAGATCCCAAGGTCAGAGATGTCTGCAGATCAAAAGAAGCTGTACTCACAACATCATAAAGCAAGAGCAATTCTTCTAAGTGCTATCTCCTATGAGGAGTACCAGAAGATTACAGATCGTGAGTTTGCTAAAGGCATTTTTGATTCTCTGAAGATGTCTCATGAAGGAAACAAGAAAGTCAAAGAATCAAAGGCATTGTCTTTGATCCAAAAGTATGAATCCTTCATCATGGAGCCAAATGAGTCCATTGAAGAAATGTTCTCCAGATTTCAACTGCTTGTAGCTGGCATACGTCCTCTCAACAAGAGCTACACAACAAAAGATCACGTCATAAGGGTCATCAGGTGTCTTCCTGAAAGTTGGATGCCTTTGGTGACTTCAATAGAGCTCACGAGAGATGTTGAGAATATGAGTTTAGAAGAACTCATCAGCATTTTGAAATGCCATGAGCTGAAGCGCTCAGAGATGCAAGATCTGAGGAAAAAGTCCATAGCCTTGAAATCCAAATCTGAAAAGGCTAAGGTTGAGAAGTCAAAGGCTCTTCAAGCTGAAGAAGAAGAATCTGAAGAAGCATCAGAAGATTCTGATGAAGATGAGCTGACTCTGATCTCCAAGAGACTCAACCGCATCTGGAAGCACAGGCAGAGCAAGTTCAAAGGCTCTGGAAAGGCAAGAGGAAAGTCTGAATCCTCAGGTCAGAAGAAGTCATCAATCAAGGAAGTCACTTGCTTTGAGTGCAAAGAATCAGGGCACTACAAAAGTGACTGTCCAAAATTGAAGAAGGACAAGAAGCCAAAGAAGCACTTCAAGACCAAGAAGAGTCTGATGGTGACATTCGATGAATCAGAGTCAGAGGATGTTGACTCTGATGGTGAAGTCCAAGGACTCATGGCTATTGTCAAAGACAAAGGAACAGAGTCAAAGGAAGCTGTTGACTCTGACTCAGAATCAGAAGGAGATCCAGACTCTGACGATGAAAATGAGGTATTTGCTTCCTTCTCTACCTCTGAACTGAAACATGCTTTGTCTGATATCATGGATAAGTATAACTCCTTGTTGTCTAAGCATAAGAAGCTGAAAAAGAACTTATCTGCTGGTTCTAAAACTCCTTCTGAACATGAGAAAATCATATCTGATTTGAAAAATGATAACCATGCTTTAGTTAATTCTAACTCTGTGCTTAAGAATCAAATTGCAAAGTTAGAAGAAGTTATTGCCTGCGATGCCTCTGATAGTAAGCATGAATCTAAGTATGAAAAATCTTTTCAAAGATTCCTGGCTAAAAGCGTAGATAGAAGCTTAATGGCTTCAATGATCTATGGTGTAAGCAGAAATGGAATGCATGGCATTGGCTATTCTAAACCAATTAGAAATGAGCCTTCGGTGTCTAAAGCTAAATCCTTGTATGAATGCTTTGTTCCCTCTGGTACCATATTACCTGATCCTGTACCTGCTGAAGTTGCTAAAAACCCTCTTAAAAAGGGATCTTTCTCTATGACTAAATATCATGCAAATATTCCTTTAAAATATCATGTTGAGACACCCAAGGTGATCAGAACCTTTGGGGTAACTAACAAAAGAGGACCCAGAAAGTGGGTACCTAAGGACAAGATTATCTATGTTGCAGATATCCTTGATAGCTCCACTGAAACACCAATCATGGTATCTGGACAGTGGATGCTCGCGTCACATGACGGGAGAAAAGCGTATGTTCCGAGAGCTGAAACTTAAGCCTGGAGGCGAAGTTGGCTTTGGAGGAAATGAAAAGGGTAAAATTATTGGTACTGGTACTATTTGTGTAGATAGTAGTCCATGCATTGATAATGTTTTATTGGTAGACGGCTTAACACATAACTTATTGTCTATAAGTCAATTAGCTGACAAGGGTTATGATGTTATATTCAATCAAAAGTCCTGCCGGGCTGTAAGTCAGATCGATGGCTCTGTTCTGTTTAACAGCAAGAGGAAGAACAACATTTATAAGATCAGATTATCTGAGTTGGAGGCTCAGAATGTGAAGTGCCTTCTGTCTGTTAATGAAGAGCAGTGGGTATGGCATAGACGGTTAGGGCATGCCAGTATGAGAAAGATTTCTCAGCTGAGCAAGCTAAACCTTGTCAGGGGCTTACCCAATCTGAAGTTCGCTTCAGACGCTCTTTGTGAAGCATGTCAGAAAGGCAAATTCACAAAAGTCCCTTTCAAGGCAAAGAATGTTGTCTCAACCTCAAGGCCGTTAGAACTTCTGCATATCGACCTGTTTGGACCAGTGAAAACTGAGTCTATAGGTGGCAAGAGATATGGGATGGTTATCGTTGATGACTATAGCCGCTGGACATGGGTAAAGTTTCTAACCCGCAAGGATGAGTCTCATGCTGTGTTCTCTACCTTCATTGCTCAAGTGCAAAACGAGAAGGCTTGTAGAATTGTGCGTGTCAGAAGTGACCATGGTGGAGAGTTTGAGAATGACAAGTTTGAGAGTCTGTTTGATTCCTATGGAATTGCACATGATTTCTCTTGTCCCAGAACTCCTCAACAAAATGGTGTTGTTGAGAGGAAGAACAGAACTCTTCAGGAGATGGCTAGAACCATGCTCCAAGAAACTGGCATGGCTAAGCACTTTTGGGCAGAGGCAGTAAATACAGCATGTTACATTCAGAACAGAATCTCTGTGAGACCAATTCTGAATAAGACTCCTTATGAATTGTGGAAGAACATAAAACCCAACATTTCTTATTTTCATCCTTTTGGCTGTGTTTGTTATGTTCTCAATACTAAGGATAGATTGCATAAATTTGATGCTAAATCTTCTAAGTGTCTATTACTTGGTTATTCTGATAGATCTAAAGGTTTTAGATTTTATAATACTGATGCTAAGACTATTGAAGAATCTATTCATGTTAGATTTGATGATAAGCTTGACTCTGACCAGTCAAAGCTAGTTGAAAAGTTTGCAGATTTAAGCATTAATGTTTCTGACAAAGGCAAAGCTCCAGAGGAAGTTGAGCCAGAGGAAGATGAACCAGAGGAAGAAGCTGGTCCCTCTAACTCACAAACTCTGAAGAAGAGCAGAATCACTGCAGCTCATCCTAAGGAATTGATTCTGGGCAACAAAGATGAACCAGTCAGAACCAGATCTGCCTTCAGACCCTCTGAAGAGACCTTGCTGAGTCTGAAAGGATTGGTGTCCTTAATTGAACCCAAGTCCATAGATGAAGCTCTTCAGGACAAGGATTGGATTCTGGCCATGGAAGAAGAATTGAATCAATTCTCCAAGAACGATGTTTGGAGCTTAGTGAAGAAGCCTGAGAATGTCCATGTTATTGGAACGAAATGGGTATTCAGAAACAAGCTAAATGAGAAAGGAGATGTAGTCAGAAACAAGGCAAGGCTAGTTGCTCAAGGCTACAGCCAGCAGGAAGGAATAGACTACACTGAAACATTTGCTCCAGTAGCAAGACTGGAGGCAATCAGACTATTGATTTCTTTCTCAGTAAATCACAACATAGTTCTACATCAGATGGACGTAAAGAGTGCCTTCCTAAATGGTTATATCTCAGAGGAAGTCTATGTTCATCAACCCCCAGGTTTTGAAGATGAAAAGAAACCAGACCATGTGTTCAAATTGAAGAAATCACTCTACGGTCTGAAGCAAGCTCCCAGAGCATGGTATGAGAGACTTAGCTCATTCCTTCTGGAGAATGAGTTTGTAAGGGGTAAAGTAGATACAACTCTCTTTTGCAAGACTTATAAAGATGATATCTTAATTGTGCAAATTTATGTTGATGATATTATATTTGGTTCTGCTAATCAATCTCTATGCAAAGAATTTTCTGAGATGATGCAGGCTGAATTTGAGATGAGTATGATGGGAGAATTAAAGTACTTTCTGGGAATACAAGTTGATCAAACACCAGAAGGAACATATATCCATCAGAGCAAGTACACTAAAGAACTTCTGAAGAAGTTCAATATGCTGGAATCTACAGTGGCCAAGACTCCAATGCATCCAACATGCATTCTGGAAAAAGAAGATATAAGTGGTAAAGTATGTCAGAAGCTCTACCGTGGCATGATAGGTTCACTTCTGTACTTAACTGCATCTAGGCCAGACATATTATTTAGTGTTCATTTATGTGCTCGTTTCCAATCAGATCCAAGGGAAACCCACTTAACTGCTGTTAAGAGGATCCTAAGGTATCTGAAAGGCACCACTAACCTTGGCTTGATGTATAAGAAAACATCAGAGTATAAGCTTTCAGGTTATTGTGATGCTGATTATGCTGGAGATAGAACAGAGAGAAAAAGTACTTCTGGAAATTGTCAATTTCTGGGAAGCAATCTAGTCTCATGGGCAAGCAAGAGGCAATCAACCATTGCTCTATCAACTGCAGAGGCAGAATATATCTCAGCAGCAATATGCAGCACTCAGATGCTCTGGATGAAACATCAGCTGGAGGATTATCAGATCCTTGAGAGCAATATCCCAATCTATTGTGATAACACTGCTGCAATTTCGTTGAGCAAGAATCCTATCTTGCATTCAAGGGCAAAGCACATTGAGGTAAAGTATCACTTCATTAGAGATTATGTGCAGAAGGGCGTACTTCTTCTGAAGTTTGTTGATACTGACCATCAATGGGCAGATATCTTTACAAAGCCCTTAGCTGAAGATAGATTTAATTTTATTCTGAAAAATCTAAACATGGATTTTTGTCCAGAGTGAAGATAGATCAGAACCTCTGACTATGATACTTCTTGATCAGAAGATGTCTAGTCCAGAAGGTAACTCAATCAGAGTGTGTGTGCCCACTGGTACTGACTCTGAAGCTGAGACAACAACACGTGCGTCAGAATTTCTGATGCATAGTTCCTTGTGCCCGTGTGACAGTCTGTTGTGATTGCGTGTAGATATGCTTATCTCCTGTGTGTGATTGTGTATTTTACTGTTACTGTCTATCTTTAATTTTCAACCGTTGATCTTAAAGTGCTTTTTGAATCAACAACGGTTATTTGATAAAACCCACTATACACACACGTTCTCTCTCACTTCCGGTTTTCACTCTCGCACTCCCTGCTTTTCAAAACCGCCTCCTTCGTGATTTCTCTCTCGATCTCTCTTCATCCTTCAAACTTCATCTTCTACCTCAAACCTTCAACCTCTTCAAAATGGTGAGACAAACCAGAAGATCTACTGCAGATGCACCTCAGTTCCCTCACATGGTAGTCGGTTTGGCAACGGGTCAACGGGGCTCTGAGAACCCAGCACAAGAACAAGCTCAAGCTCAAGAGGAGATTGTTCCTATTGCAGAACGGGGCTGTGCCGTTCACTGTGTATTTCCTCCTGAGGAACTCCAAGTCCTTGCAGAATGGAGATTCAACCTCGACAACTTGGCTGCAAATGGGTTTGATCTTCGTCCTGAAGTCCAAGCTCAAGGTTGGGGAAACTACTTCAATCGACTTCGAGGACCGGTGTATGAGAAGCTAGTAAAGGAATTCTGGAAGCACGCTGATTGTGATGACACTCAGGTGGTCTCTTACATACTGGGTAGGAAGATCATCATCACGGAGAAGTCATTCGTGAATCTGCTAGGTGAAGAAACTGCTCATGGGTATCGGTTCTCACTGACGGAATCGAAGCTGAAACCCAGAACCAAGGACATCGTCAACAAGGCCCTGTACACCACCTTCAAACCGGGCAAGACGAGCTACAAAGTGATGGACCTTCAACCCAAACTCAGGGTCTGGCACAAGATCCTGCTCAACTGCATCAATCAACGACCAAAGGGCAGTTCTCCAGACTACATCAACTTCAATCAGAAGGCGATGCTGTTCTTCATTCAAGACAAGGAGAAGATCTGCCTTCCCTACTTCCTGTTCTCCTATTTGAAGGAATGCATCCGGAAGTCTCGCACCACCTCCTCCATCAAGTCAGCCATCAAATATATCCCTTTTGGGAGGCTGATCTCAGACTTTCTCATTGAAAGCAACTTGGTGCAAGATTTGATCAATGCTGGTTGCACAGAGGACTTGAGCACAATTGTTAGCGATGTCTTCACTGCCAACTCTCTGAAGAAGATGGGTTTGGTCCAGAAGAAGATTGCTCCTGCTCATGAGGACACATCTTCTGAGATCAGAGGAAGAAGAATGCCTCTGAATGACTACCCTCTGTGGACTCAAGCAGACCATCCTGAAGCCATCAGATGCTATGTTGAAGACCTCAGGGCTCAAGGATTCGAGATTGACCTTGATGATTTCGTCAGCAGACTTCCACCAGCTCCAGAGTTTCCTTCTCCTCCCAAGAAGAAAACCAAGAGGAAGATGGTTCTGGACGAATCCTCAGAGGAATCTGATGTCCCTCTGGTCAAGAAGGCGAAGAGCAAGCCTGATGATGATGATGGTGATGATAGTGAGGATGGTCCTCCAAAGAAGAAGCAGAAGAAAGTCAGAATTGTGGTGAAGCCTACTCGGGTGGAACCAGCTGCTGCAGAGGTCAGAAGGACTGAACCTCCTGCCAGAGTGACTCGATCATCAGCACATACAAGTAAGCCTGCACTTACCTCTGATGATGATTTGAATTTATTTGATGAACTCCCAATTTCTGCCTTACTCCAACACTCTTCAAATCCCCTCACTCCTATTCATGAATCCCAGCCAGCCGCACAAACCACCTCTCCACCACATTCCCCAAGATCTTCATTCTTTCAACCTTCTCCTACTGAAGCACCACTCTGGAATTTGCTTCAGAACCAACCCTCTAGGTCAGAAGATCCAACCTCTCTCCTTACCATTCCATACGACCCATTACCTTCTGAACCCATCATCCCCAACCAACCAGAACCCAAACCAACAGAACCACAACCCAGAACGTCTGATCACTCTGCTCCCAGAGCATCAGCACGTCCTGCTGTCAGAACCACGGATACAGACTCTTCATCAGCCTTCACACCTGTATCCTTCCCCATCAATGTCATTGACTCTCCTCCCTCCAATACCTCTGAATCACTTAGAAAATTCATGGAGGTTAGGAAAGAGAAGGTATCTGCCTTGGAAGAATATTACCTTACCTGTCCAAGCCCTAGGCAATATCCTGGCCCTAGACCTGAACGTCTAGTTGACCCAGATGAACCTATCTTGGCCAATCCTATCCAAGAGGCAGACCCCTTAGTCCAACAGGCTCACCCTGTCCCTGACCAACAAGAGCCAATTCAACCAGACCCTGAACCTGAACAATCAGTATCTAACCAATCCTCGGTTAGATCACCTCACCCTCTGGTTGAAACTTCAGACCCTCACCGTGGAACCTCTGAACCCAATGCTCCCATAATTAACATTGGTTCTCCACAAGGTGCCTCTGAAGCTCATAGCAGCAATCACCCAGCCTCTCCTGCACCCAACCTCTCCATCATTCCCTATACTCACCTTCAACCCACATCTCTCTCTGAGTGCATCAATATTTTCAATCATGAAGCCTCCTTGAGGCTCCGCAATGTGCACGGTCAGACTGACCTCAGTGAGAATGCTGAAAATGTGGCTGATGAGTGGAACAATTTGAGCACTTGGCTGGTGGCTCAGTTTCCCGTTATGCTGCAGCTCCTGCATGCCGAGGGAAGTCAGAGCATTGAGGCTGCAAAGCAAAGGTTTGCTAGGAAGGTGGCTCTTCATGAACTCGAACAGAGAACCAAGCTTCTTGAAGCCATTGAAGAAGCCAAGAGACAGAAAGAACAAGAAGAAGAAGCTGCCCGTCAAGCAGCAGCTAAGGCTGAACAAGCAAGACTTGAGGCAGAGCGTCTTGAAGCTGAGGCTGAGGCAGAGCGACTTGCACCAGTTATGTTTACTCCTGCTGCTTCTGCTTCCATTCCAGAACCTCAAGCTGCTCAGAACGTTCCTTCCAGCTCTACTCCGACAAGCTCATCCAGACTCGACATCATGGAACAACGTCTTGACACTCATGAATCCATGCTGATTGAGATGAAGCACATGATGATGGAACTTCTGCGCCGTACTGACAAATCTTAGTCTTTTAGGATCTCTTCTTTTTCTTCCTTTTCCTTTTTTAACGTTGTTTTATTTAAACTCTGCTTATTTACTTACTTTAATTTGCTCATTTGTGATTCTATATGCATATATCTATATATATTTGTGTCACATATGTTTGCAAAACCTGTTTTATTCATAATTGTTCTATGTTTACATCATAATTCTTTCCATCATACATTATTCCCTATATCTAGAATGGAGGATCCTTCCTCATTCTTCTGCATTCTTGGCGCTGCTCCACTCTTTCCTTCTCCAGACGATCCAATGCACACTCTATGTTGCCGAGTTTGATGCTCAGCTTATCTTTTTCTAGACTATCTTCTGTCGTCTTGAGTCTCTTTTCCACAGTCTCCTTCTCTTCCAGCAGATTCAGCTCCCGCTGGCAAAGCTCCTGAATCTCTTCCACGAAGCAGAGGAACTCCTTCAGATCTTTCTCCATCTCTGGACCAAGATCTTCGTCAAGCAGTGTCTTCGTCAGCTCTTGTATGGTCTTTGTACCATCGGGATGCCTAATATTGAGGAACATATCTTCCTCAAACGCCTTCCTTCTGAGCTCTTCTAATGCCATTCTGTATGATGCCATTTTTTTTCTGAATATTATTCGAGGTGTGAAGCTTACCTTTCTCTCCAACGTTTTTATAGGCTTCACTTTCTCTCTGAAAGTTAATGCTCTTACAGTTTCTCGAGGTTAAGTACTTGGTAACTGACCCTTCTATTTCCTCACTTGCCGGTGGTCAACGTTCATCCCTTGCATTAACTCTTCTATTTATTATCGCCTCACTCTGATTCTTACATCGTCTTCATTTTCTTTCAACTTAGACCTTCTCTAAGGGGGAAGTACCTTGTACTTCAAGCTAAGTTTTTCACACCCCAAGCTTTTTGCTTATGACAAAAAGGGGGAGTAAACCCAGTTTTTGATGTGTAAGATGTGTTAGTGTGACTTATTTTTCTTTTGGAGATTTTAAGAGTTCCACCTTCATGACCATAGATGTGTCACTGGGCAAATACAAGGAATACATTTCACTTCTTCTGAAGTGATTCTAAGTTGACTCTGATACCCAAGACTCTGATACCTTGTCCATGACTCTGATCACTTATGCGCTCTGATTATTCGTTTTTCATCTATGTCATAAGCTTTTCACTCTGAACTCTTATATGATTTAGCTCAGAATCTAGACTTTACTAACGTTTTCATCAAGTATTAGATTCAGGGGGAGCTAAGCTCAGAATCAAGCAGTGACTTGAATTCAGAATGAGCAAGATAAACTATTCACATCAGGATAAGTCTTATTCTATATCTCTAAACTCTGAGTGAATTCAGTTTAATGTTTAAGAATTGTTCATCAAAAATCTTAGTTTTGTCATCATCAAAAAGGGGGAGATTGTAAGATCAAGTTTTGATCTAGTAGTACAACTCTATGTTTTGATGATTACAAGTTAACCTTTTGATATGAACAATTGTGGTACTCTAACGTGTTTTTCTGAGTGTGCTATTTACAGGCTCTGACCCTGACTCAATTTCACACAAATCAGAAGCACTGTGTATAAAGGGTAACCCAAGCAACGCTTTCGCATTCACCATGTTCAGTATGAACAGTGGAAAAGCTTCAGAAGATCTGAAGCTATACAAACTCTGATGAGGACTCAGTCGCTAGAAGCTCTGATGATCCAGAAGTTCTGACAACCAAGAAACACTGAAGGTTCAGATGTTCCGATGGTGTAGAAGACTCTGAAGATCCAGAAGCTGAATAGTGGAAACTCTGAAGTCCAGAAGCAAGAAACTCTGAAGGCCATGTTCTTCCCTCTGAGTTCAGAATCAGAAGATACAATGGTCAGAGGATCTGTGCTATCCCTCTGACTCTGATCAACCGGCTTCACAAGTTCCAATATGAAGTATTCCTCTGATCAGAAGTCTCCTAGGTTAAAAGGTCAAGTCGCTATCCAAGTACAAAAGCAAGTGTACCTTCCTGACGACCTACCTAACGTTCTCAGCCACAGCAGAAGCTGGATTTTCCAGAACTGCCCTCCAACGGTAGCATTTCCCATGCAACGCTCAACCCTAATCCTTGGAGTATATATAGAGGCTGAAGATTGAAAGAAGCGGCTAGAAGAAGAAGAAAAAAATATACAAGAAGCAATACACACGCGCAAGATATATTCTAAGCTTTCTTTCATCTTGTAATTTATTTTAGTTTACACTCAGCTTATTCAGAAGCAAACCCTTGTAAACACCAACCTCAAACAGTTGTTTGATTTTCCTTTAGGAGATCAAGGTTGATCGGATCCTAGAGAAGACTAAGAGAGTGAATCTTAGTGTGAGCTAAGTCAGTGTAATTGTTAGTCACTTGTAGGTTTCAAGTGCAGTTGTAACTCTTACCTGATTAGTGGATTGCCTTCATTCTAAGAAGGAAGAAATCACCTTAACGGGTGGACTGGAGTAGCTTGAGTGATTTATCAAGTGAACCAGGATAAAATCCTTGTGTGCTTTTCTATCTCTATCTTTTGCACTTAGTTCTCGAAAAGATTTGTTAAAATCTTTAAGGTGGTAGTTTTGTACTGAAAACGTTATTCAAACCCCCCCTTTCTACCGTTTTTCATACCTTCACTTGTCGTTTGGGTTCTTCTTCTATGAAAGAAGAATCGAGTACGAAACAAGTTTTTCTTTTCACTCTTTTTCCATTAATACATTAGTTTTTTCATTTTTTCTTTTTATTTGAGTAAAAATATATCTTATACTACAATTGACCACTTTCCTTCTCGCTCATTTCTCTCGTATTAAATAATTTCAAATTTTACAATTTTTCAATCACTTTCCCTCTACTCATTTTCTTTTCAAACTACAAAACATAAAAGAAAAAGAAGATAATTCAACCATTTTATATATTTTATACCCCAAATATTAACATATTGTTTGTTTGTAAAGAGTTAGAAAAGATAGAAATAGGGGAAAGAAAGAGAGAGTAACCACCCTTATCTAGCGGGAGAGGGGGGGAGGGTTGTAGAGGTGGACCCTACTACCTTTTTGCGGTCTCCTCAAATTGAGAAGAGAAAGAAGCACGTGCATGATTTAGTTTTTTCCCATGCTATACTTATTTATTTGGGGTTTAAAACTGCTATGAATGTTCTTCGAACCGCGAGAAAAAAATTAAATGTTTACGGTGAACCAAGGACCATGTTTTATGTTTCTCAAATCAGAATTCAAAATCTAGCAGTGTTTTAGTATTCAAGTGAACATCCTTATTACAATATTACAAGATGTTACTTTCCCTTTAATAGAGGTGTGTGACCTTAACCCTAAATATCTAAGATCTGGGCCTAATTTAAAAATAAGCCATACATACATAAATTGCCAAAAGAGTGTGAGATCACCAAGACCCACCATCTTATTGACTTCAAGAGCTCGCTCCAAGGCTTTGACTGTCGCAGGCCTTAAGTGAATCCATACTCAATTTCTCCAGCGCATCATCCATTATTGAAGCCCAAATGAGGAGATCATTAACTGAGTCGCTCTATTTCAGTCCACAAGACACCTTACCTGAAGCATGAAGTCAAAGTGTGTCTTCACTAAGCACTCACCATGACACCATCTTGGTATTGCCCTAATACAGTCCACCAGACTTCTTTCCTGAAGCATGAATGCAAAATGTGTCGTCCCTAAGCACTCAGCATGACACCATATTGTTGTTGCCCCTATTTCAGTCTATAAAGAGATTACAAGGTTTGAATAATTAAGCTACACATGTTGCCCAATGAGCCCGTGATGATGATGAGTTCGCTTATGGCGATGTCAAGTCATCCATGATGAAGGCGCCTCAGAGAGTGAGCATATTGGGCCCATGATCACTATTTCGAGTCCAACTCACGATCTTATAGTCTATAAGTTCACAAAACTCAAAGCTTGAAGCATGGAGCTAATGTGTATCTTCTCTAAACACTCACTATAACACAATCTCTCCCTTGCCCTATTTCAATCTAGTTAGACAAATTGTTTTTGAGTTTAGGCGAAAAACACAACTCCTTTTCTTTTCTTTTTATATTATCAAATACCCCATCAAATCTATATATTTGTCACGTATTTCTTTATACTCATATTTCTATTTTTTCTTCGCTCTCCTCATTAACCAAACAAAATATACATGATAAGAAATCACATCTATTCAATAAGACTCCCCATCCGCATGCATCAAAATAGTAGCAACACTTCCATACACAATTTCCCCCTTTATCCTTTTGTTTTTATTATGTCACATCACATATTACATCTACATCATCTTGATGTACAAGATTCATTCGATTCATTAAAAGTAACATTTATCTAAAACCAATGTCTCATGGAGTGTTTAGGTAAACCACCCACTGTTTTCTTTTAGAAACCACCCAATAACAAAAGCAAAGCAGTCAATCACATCTCCATCAATATCATTCATCCCTTTTCTTTCATGAACCCGCCTTATTCCCCTACCTTTCATAATCCAGATTACACACAGAACAACTTGAACATTGACCCACATTGCTTCTCCCTTTGACCTCACTCTAATCCCTTCATCTTCTTCTTCTTCTTCTTCCTTCATTCAACAGAGACCACAGTTCTAGCAACCCCTTTTGTTTGTTTCTAACACTAACATCAACAAACTACTCATCACCATGCACAAAAGCTCTTCAGGCTCCACACTAGGTCCTAGAGGCTTGGACCTAACCCAAGCCTTCTTCAAGTCCATCACCTACGCCGCCCCTCCCTCCCCCACCAAGCGCCACACCAAGATCTCCGCCATCGGCGCCGGCAACGTCGGAATGGCCAAACATAAAAGAAAAAGAAGATAATTCAACCATTTTATATATTTTATACCCCAAACATTAACATATTGTTTGTTTGTAAATATTTATAAAAGAGGGAAATATGGGAAAGAAAGAGAGAGTAGTCACCCTTGTCTAGCGAGTGAGGGGGAGCCACACAGGTGGACCCTACTACCTTTTTGCAATCTCCTCTAATTGAGAAGAGAAAGAAGCACGTGCATGCTCTAGTTTTTTTCCCTGTTCTACCAATTTAGTGTGGGTTTAAAAATGCTATGAATGTTCTCTAAACCGCGAGAAAAAAATTAAATGTTTACGATGAACTAAGGACCATGTTTTATGCTTCTCAAATTAGGATTCAAAACCTAGCAGTTTTTTAGTATTCAAGTGAACATCCTTATTGCAATATTACACGAGGTTACTTTCCCTTTTATAGAGGCGTGTGACCCTAGCCGCTAGCCCTAAATATCTAAAATCCGGGCCTAAGTTAAAAACAAGCCATACATACATAAATTTCCAAAAGAGTGTGAGATCGCCAAGACCTACCATCTTATTGTCTTCAAGAGCTCGCCCTTAGGCTTTGACTGTCATAGGCCTTAACTGAATCCATACCCCATTTCTCCAGTGCTTCCACGATTATTGAAGACCAAATGAGGCGATCATTAATCTGAGTCACTTTGTTTCAGTCCACAAGACACCTTACCTGAAGCATGAAGTCAAAGTGTGTCTTCACTATGCACTCGCCATGACACCATCTTGGTGTTGCCCTAATTCAGTCCACAAGACTCCTTGAGTCATCCGTGATGAGGTCGCCTCTGAGAATCAACTTATTAGGCCCACGATGACTATTCCGAGTCCTACTCACAATCTTTTAGTCCATAAGTCCACAAGACACAAAATTTGAAGCATGAAGCCAAAGTTTGTCTTCAGTAAGCACTCACTATAATACAATCTCGCCGTCGCTTTCAATCAAGTTTTTTTTTTGAAAGATTCAATCAAGTTAGATAAAATTGTTTTTGAGTTTAGGCGCAAAATAACAACTCTTTCACTTTTCTTTTTATATTACCAAATACCCCATCAAATCTGTTATATTTGTCATATCTTTCTTTATACTTATATTTTTATTTTTGTTTTCTCTAAGAGATCACATCTATTCATTATGAGTAGAGTCCCATTTGTATGCATCAAAATAGCAGCAACACCTCTATAGTCTATACACAATTTCCCCCTCAGTTTTTTTTTTTTTATTACGTCACATCACATATTACATCAATGATCAATAAATCTATTTTATCTTAGTGTACCAGAATCATTCATTAAAAGTAACTTTTATCTAAAACCAATGTCCGATGGAGTGTTTAGGTAAACTACCCACTGTTTTCTTTTAGAAACCACCCAATAATAACAAACGCAGAGCAGTCAAGCTCAAGCACATGTCCATCAATATTCTTTCATGAACCCGCCTTATTCCCCTTCCTTTCATAATCTAGATCCCACACAGAACAACTAGAACATTGACCCACATTGCTTCTATCTTTGACCCCACTCAAATCCCTTCTTCTTCTTCTTCTTCCTTCATTCAACAGAGACCACAGTTTTAGCAACCCCTTTTACTTGTTTCTAAAGCTCATCACCATGCACAAAAGCTCTTCAGGCTCCACTCTAGGCCCAGGGGGCTTGGACCTAACCCAAACCTTCTTCAAACCCATCACCTACGCCGCCCCTCCCTCCCCCACCAAGCGCCACACCAAGATCTCCGTCATCGGCGCCGGCAACGTCGGCATGGCCATCGCTCAAACCGTCCTCACCCAAGACCTCACCGACGAGCTCTCCATCGTCGACAACAAACCCGACAAGCTCCGCGGCGAGATGCTCGACCTCCAGCACGCCGCCGCCTTCCTCCCTCGCACCCGGATCAACGCCTCTGTCGACTACTCTGTCACTGCCGGCTCCGATCTCTGCATCGTCACCGCCGGAGCTCGCCAGATCGCCGGCGAGTCCCGGCTCAACCTCCTGCAGAGGAACCTCTCCCTCTTCAAGCAGATCATACCCGCTCTGGTTCGTTACTCCCCGGACTGTGTCCTCATCATCGTTTCCAACCCCGTCGATGTCCTCACCTACGTCGCTTGGAAGCTCTCCGGGTTCCCACCCAACCGGGTCATCGGGTCGGGCACCAACCTTGACTCCTCTCGCTTCCGTTTCCTCATCGCCGATCATCTCGACGTCAACGCTCAGGACGTGCAGGTCACTCTCTAATTTCCCTCTTTTCTTTTTATTTTAAATTAATTTTCTTTTTCTATTTTTGTCAATTGGGTATTGTTAATTTTTTGAAAATTAAATGGATAATTAATCAGAAGTATGTTTTTTATTTTTGGACTGCAATTGAAAGTTTCACATTTGACATTTCAAATAATTTCTAACATGGGCTTAAGCAAGCATCTAGTCAAGGTTTCCTGAGCGGTGTGTATGAAGAAAAATTTGTTGGAACAGACCTACCAATTCAATGTGATCGTCATGCCTTGATGGTATTAGCCTGATAGCCGCCTGTAAGATACTTTGGCGCACACAAAAAATTAATTTGGGGGTATTCAAAAGATATATGATTTTTGTGCATGCTATACAAATTACAAATGCTGGTTTCAATTTGAAGTTTGTGATATAAATTGTTGTTGCAGGCTTATATAGTGGGAGAACATGGGGATAGTTCTGTGGCGTTGTGGTCAAACATAAGTGTTGGGGGTGTTCCGGTGATGAGTTTTCTGGAGAAACAACAGATTGCGGTTGAAAAAGAGACGCTGGAGAATATACATAGGACAGTGATAGAGAGTGCTTATGAAGTTATCAGTCTGAAAGGGTACACTTCGTGGGCAATTGGGTACTCAGTGGCTAGCTTGGCGCGTTCAATTCTGAGGGACCAGAGGAAGATCGACCCGGTGTCTGTTCTGGCAAAAGGGTTTTACGGCATAGGTGATGCAGAAGTGTTCCTGAGCTTGCCTGCGCAGCTCGGGAGAGGAGGGGTGCTGGGTGTGACCAATGTGCACTTGAATGAAGAGGAAGAGCAGAGGCTCAGGGACTCTGCCAAGGCCATCCTTGAGGTGCAGTCTCAGTTGGAGATTTGAATTTTCTGTCATGAAACCACATAGATGATGCAATCAGTATCACCTTTGGCACTGAGTGGTATTTGATTTTGTCCTGGTTTTCCCCCATCATGATGTGGTTTGTCCTAAAGTTTTTTTGTTTACCACTTTGTGTCCATAATGCTGGCTGGATCTGGTGAGAATGTATTTACTAGAATCGTGGTCTTTCTGTCTCTTGTTACTGCCCCACATTAGATAGTTGTAACTTGAAAGTGCTTTTCTAATGAAAAATAACTCTTTGTAATATTATGTTTAACCAATATAAATTTCACAAGTTTGTGTGCCAACTATCTGTCAATGCTAAAATTTCGACATTACTTAGATTAAGGGAAAACCTTCTTATCAATACAAAAGAAAGCTTGAAAGTGATTTCAAAGACCAAGGCACAAGGTGGAATGAAAGTATATAAGTGATGTGGTTAAATTGAAGGCCCATTCAAGAAAACTCATTTGATGAATTACGTTGAAGAGAAGGTAAAAAGATCAAACACAAATATGCTCTTACAAAGGTAATTCGAAGGGAGTTTAAAGGCATCATAGCTCAAGTTCCAAGTACTCAGTCAGGCTCGAAGTACTTAGGCTTGAGATGCATTAGTCCAAGTCATCTCAAGATGACAAAATCCAAGTTCTTCATAAGTCAGATCAAGTCAAGAAAACAACCTTCAGGGACACTTGAAGTCATGTCAACCAAGTTCAAAGCACCCATGATGGAAGACACCACGACTAAGAGCAGTGATCCATGACTATGAGTGTTGCCCCATGTTCTGAAGCAGTTAGTATATTTTAGAGTTTGAGACACGGTTGAAGGGTTCGAAATACAACAATGGGTTCAAGCTTTAATTCTAGGCCAAATGGATGACGTTGATTAAGAAGTTACGTTTTACTTAATTTTCATCCATAGGATTTAGTTAGCAGTTATTTCAAATAATTTGGGGTATTCAGAAGATATATGATTTTTGTGCATGCTTTACAAATTACAAAACTTGTAGTAATGGTTTCAATTCAATTTGAAGTTTGTCATGTAAATTGTTGTTGCAGGCTTACATAGTAGGGGAACATGGTGATAGTTCGGTGGCGTTATGGTCAAGCATAAGCATTGGGGGTTGTTCCGGTGATTAGTTTTCTAGAGAAACAACAGATTGCGGTTGAGAAAGAGACGCTGGAGAATATACATAGGACAGTGATAGAGAGTGCTTATGAAGTTATCAGTCTGAAAGGTTACACTTCATGGGCAATTGGGTACTCGGTGGCTAGCTTGGCTCGATCGATTCTGAGGGACCAGAGGAAGATCGACCCAGTGTCTGTTCTGGCGAAGGGGTTTTACGGCATAGGTGATGCGGAAGTGTTCCTGAGCTTGCCTGCTCAGCTTGGGAGAGGATGGGTGCTGGGTGTGACCAATGTGCACTTGAATGAAGAGGAAGAGCAGAGGCTCAGGGACTCTGCCAAGACCATCCTTGAGGTGCAGACTCAGTTGGGGATTTGAATTTTCTGTTGTGAAGCCACATAGTTGATGCGATCAGTACTATGTGGCACTGGTGAATTTGGTGCAGATTAAGTTGGGAACTTAGGCTTGTGGGAACTTTTACACTTTTGCTGCAATTGCTCCTTTGCTTGTTCTTGTTCCCACTGCGCTTCTTATCTATGTCATTCTTGTACTCTATGCCTTTACTCGTTAATGGGGAGGCTATTGCATTGTTGATTCCAAAATTTATAATTTAATTGTGTATAATGATTCATAGAGAATGATTTATCTGGAAAATATGATGATACTATTTTTATGAATGTGATGATCGATCATTGAGCCTGAAGCTGCTATTGCTAGCTTGAAGTTGGTTGTTATGATGATCATTGAGGTACAATTACAATAGTGGTATCTACAGCAAGATTCAAGAAGAATTAGGCCTCATCTCTTGCATTTGATTAGGCCTCTTACTTGAGGAAGTCACTAACTTATATTTTCACTTCACGAAACCAACGACGATTGCTTACATGCCAAGTTACCAACCTTTTCTTGGAGAGAAATTTCAAGCATACAACCCCTAGCTTATAAGAACCCCCATCTTTGGGTCTTGCGCCACAGTGGAGAGAGATTTGGGAAAGAATTGATGATGGGATGGAAGACCATATTAAAATGCGACAAGAAGATTGGTGGTCGGAGTTCTCGGGCACGATGCCCTACCATGGTGGATTTTGGCTTTGTTCTCATTTCTCAGAAAGCAACACTATTCTTCAAATGAGAAAAATAAATTGGGAAAAAATGAAGCCATTTTTTTTTTGAATTTCTTAAGACAATGATAGATCTTCTCTGTTTTTGAAAAAAAAAAGGTTTTATTTTTGCGTGAGTAATGGTGAAGTCGAGCAAGAATTGAGGCTTGTGATTTTCTAGGTTGGAAGGGAACAATTTTTGAGTTTGAGAGGGATGAGAGAGTGTTGGTAGTGGGGGTGACGGGGGTGGGAGGGATATCAAAATTGGAGAGCATGGTGGGGTGAGGATTGAAAATAGAATTACATAAACATTTGGGCTTGTCTATAATATGATTTACGAAATTAGTGAGCCAAAATAAAAAATCAATTATGTGTAAAATTCAATAAAACTGTGAAACTTCTATAGGGGGTCAGAATCCCCTTGTGCATGGTTTTTTTTTTGAAAGTGCCATCGTGCATGGTTATACATACTTTTTTGTGTGTATATTAGGCAAATCTATTTTAATTGTATTGGAAATAGTGTGAGAGAATAAAGATAAATAATAGATGTAATATATGATGTAAAATGACATGAAGAGTTCTATAACGAGAAAAGTTGAAGTTTATTTATGTGTACTTATATCGTTTTATGATATACCAATCGAGATTTTTTAATTAAAGTTATCTCAAAAATAATTATTATTCTTTTTAAATTCAACGGCATGTTTCACCTAACACACATCTATCTATCTATATACATATGTAAAGCACACTTGAACTATAATATTAAATGCATTAAGCAATAAAAGAGTTCCTTTGTATTAAATACATTAAATAATAAAAATAAAACTACAAAAAATACATCTACTTTATTATTCATTATATTAATTTATAATTATTAAAAATTTTAATTTATCATATTTATAATTAAAATTAAATATTATTTTAATTGGAATTTTTGAGGAGAATTTTTAAATAATAATAATAATTAAAATTAAAATTAACTATTTACATTAGTAATATTATTATATATTTAATAATTTTTTTATATTTATAACTGATGTAAAACTTTATAATATGGGTTTTTATATCTATTCAATAAGGTTTTCTCTTTTAAAAAAATACTAATGTAAAACTTTCCAATTTCTTATCGATAAATGTACAATAAAGTAATTTTAAAACTTTAATTATTAATGTTTAAAAAATAACAAAAAAAAATAGGGTTAATCATCATATTGGTTCATGTCTTTGTCTCGCCGTTTGAAGTAAGTCCCTCCTCAGAAAATTTGCAAATCTGAGTCCTCTCGTTTGCAATTTGTGTGGAGCAGGTCCTCGCCGGAGCCCAAAGCTCCGACGAGTGATGAATTGCCATGATGAATGGATAAATGAAGCTGATGTCGATTTTAAAAAAAATTAAAAATAAATAACAAATCAGATTTATTAATCAAATTAATAAAAACAATTTTAATCAAATGAACTACTATTAAATCTAACCTAGTCTAACTAAAAAATCAATTTCCCCCCAAATTAAAAAAAAAAAACCCTAAATCAATTGCTTCTTCTTCCTCTCACCCTAGAACCTTCTTCTCATCTTCTCATCTTGTTCTTTCCGTCAATTGCTTCTTCTTCCTCTCAAACCCGCGCCCAGATCTGGGAATCATCCTCCATCTGATTATTTCTTTGAGGGAGAGGTTGCGGGTTGGGGTGTGGTGGGTTGCGAGTGAGGGTTGGGGTTTCAGTTGGGGGTGGGTTTGAGGTTGCAGCATGGGGGTGGGTTGCGGGTGAGGGTGGGGTTGCGAGTGACAGTGGGGATGGGGGTGGGTTGCGGGTGAGGTGGGGTGGGTTGCGATGGGTTCTGGGTGGGGATGGGTTTCGGGGGTGGATTGCGGGTGGGGGGGGGGTTACGAGTAGGGGTGGGGATGTGGGTGGGTTGCAGGTGAACGTGGGGGTGGGTTACGAGTGGGGTTGGGTTGCAGGTGAAGGTGGGGATGGGTATCTGGAAGAGAAAACGCAGATGAAGATCTGTGTCCAGAAACCCAAATCTCCCCTTTCAACCCAAAATCCCAAAATCTCCTTTTTCAACCCAAAAACCCCAAATTCAAAACCCTAACCCAGAATCCAGAAACCCCAAAACCAAAACTACGTGAGGGATTTCTTCTTCAATCCAAATTCCTGCTTCATCTTCTTCAATCCGAGAGAGGAAAAGGAGTGGCTGGGAAGGTGCCAGGTGTTGGGGCGAGGCCAAGCTCACGGCAGAACAGAGGGAGAACGAAACAGTTCCGGTGCGGTGTCTCCCCAAAGGCGTGGATCTAGATCTCCATCGATCTGCTCCGTCCCAGTTCGAGAGAAGAAGATGCATCAGAGAGCACTCCAAACCTTTGTCCAATTGGTGTTGCAAGGAACGAAATTGAGGGCTTTGAATCCTCCCTTGAATCGGTGAAGTGTTAAAAGATGAGGAAGATGAAGATGTTTTGAAATTAGATTTGAGTTTGAGATGTTTTTTAAGTGGCAAGAAGATGAAGGAGATGCTGGATTTTGTTACTGTGGTGGCAAGCTTGATGATACCATGTTGTTGTTTCATACGTTACTTGTTCTTCTAGAGATGTATGAATTCATCATGTATTTTGGTTTTGAGTTTTTGAGGTGGGCATGTTTCTGGAATTGATTTTGGAATGAAGAGTTTTTTTGGTTAATCATTAAGAAGGTTTTTGTTAATTTTATTTTATTAATTAAATTAAATTTTTTTTTTCGAAAAAGCAAAATATAAATTGATTGATAAGGAAATGTCAAGGATATACAACCTCCTCAAAAGGGACCAAAAAAAGTCAAGCCCGCAACAACCCCACCCGCCTAAAGCACCAACCAAACCTGTAAAAGCAACCAAGACCAACCAAAAAGCCTAAAAGCCAGGGACAACCAAAAAGCCCTCAAGACCCCCAAAAAACCAAAACCAACTCCCAAAAGCTCTCCATGTACAGAACTAAGAAGGCTAATGCGCGCGCGCACGGATCCGAGCTGCAATCTGGTACTCAGCAACACCATCCGAGCAATCGAACGTCATACCTAGGCGCTTACCCATCAAGACTGCGCTCCGCGCTCTAGTCAAGATGCCGTAAGGCTCAGACAGCTCTGTCGGCAACACCATAAGCTCCTTCTCAAACGGTTCTGCAACTTCAGCCGCATCTTCTGCTCTCGTAGTCCCGCTTGTCCAATTCTTCAGCTACATCTTCTCCTTCTTCTTGATTCCTCCTTTCTCAGCTTTCCTAGGTCTTCCCCTGGGCTTAGGAAATTTCACTTGATCCTGGGCTAAAGGAAAGCAACCAGAACCGTGGGAAACCCCCATATCAGACGAATCAACACAGATACAGCTTGAGGCTCTCAAATCTTCATGGCTTGGATCGTCGCAAGACAGCGCCATACCCTCTTCAAGCTCCAGAACATCATCAACCCTGCAAGAAGAAATTTCAGGGAAGAGCACAAAGGGATGGAAGCAACAAGACGGTGAGCCATCCCTAGGTAGCCCAACAAGCATGTTGTCTTCATCCTCAGAGAAAGTTCTGCAATCCATGGCTTCCCTGGTGGTCTTAGAGATCCCATCGAGCACTGCCGCTCCCTGAACTCTCTTCGCATCCTCACCCAAACCAGCAATTATGATGTGTTATTTAATTTTGTTTTTTTTTCTTTATTTTTAAAATTCACATCAGCGTTTTTATCCCAGTCAGCTAGCCAATTCATCACTCGCCGGAGCTCCGGGCTCCGGCGAGGACCTGCTCCACACAAATTGCAAACGAGTGGAGGGACTTACTTCAGACGGCGAGACAAAGACAGGGACCGGTATGATGATTAACCCAAAAAATTATATACTACTATTTTTAATGTAAAAACTGCATTTAGTATTAAATTTGTAAAATTGACTTGAGTTTTGCATCAGCTACAAGATTAATTAGTTATTTATTGTCATTTTCATTATTACTTATATATTAAGTTTGAAAATTCTTCTTTCAAAAAAAAATTTAACACTTCATATGTATATAACCATGGTTATCAGAACCGGACCGGTCGGTTCAATCGGTAGACCCGGGAACCGGACCCCAAGCCGGTCGGAAGCAACCACAAAACCGCCTGAGACAAGAACCATAGTCGAACCGCACGAACAGGTTGAAAAACCGGGCAAATCGGAGAAAACCGGCCGGTCAACGGTTACGGGCAGTTTCAGTTTTTTTTGGATTTTTTGTAAGATAGGCACCCATGCTAGATGACAGAAACGTGAATAAATTCAAAAAGTGAAGAAGATTTAAACTAGAGACTAGAGAGCGAGAGAGAGATAGGAGAATGAGATCTAGGAGTGGACATGATCAGATGATAGAGTTGTTTCATGCCACCTTCATGAAGCATATAAGGGCCACTGTTGAAGTTGAGACTTGAGCGGTTGCCATCTGATTGAGCATGAGAGAAGTAGAGGGAATGGAGAGTGGGTTATGTTTAGGGTTTAGATAGATCTTTTATGCTACGGGCTGGGCTTATGTGACAAAAAAGTGGGAGAAATAAAATCTTTTGGATCCGAAACTTTTGGAAATCTGTTTTCTTCTCTTTTTTTTATCTAATGGATGCAAAACGTTTTTTTTTAGTTGACTTAGTTCTAATATTTTTTTGATCATATGATTTTTTAGAAAAAAAAAAACACTTAATCAATGTTCTTCTATATTTTTTAGTATAAAATTATGAATATTGTTTTTTTACTCAATATTATTATCTTATATGTTATATATTTATTAAAAAATATATTAGTTAATTTATAGCGGTAATACCGGTTGGACTACGATTCAATTACGATTGAACCAATGAATCTTGAACCGGTGCTCTCACCGGTCCGGTTCTGATAACCTTGTATATAACTAAAAATTAAAATATATTAAGTAGCTAAAATATTAGATATTAGACCTAAAGTTGTGATAGAATATATATATATATATATAAACATGAAAAATAGACTTGAAAGAGACTTGAACTTTCGCATTAAATACATTAAGCAGTAAAGTTTTCTTCATTTGTATTAAAATATATTAAAAAACAAATCTCCTTTGTGTTCTCGCCATGAACATAGAATCAAGGCATAGTGCCAAGAGTGTGTGGAATGTGATCGGAGATTTTAGAGAGATGAGCTCATAACTTCTTAGAGAGAGAAAATATAACTGAATTTCAATATTGTTATTGCCAAATGAGCTAAGAGTCCCTTACAATTGGTATTCCCCTCCTATTTATAGGGGCTGTGTTGGGCCTTCGTGCCTTTAGTCTGTCTAAATGGGCTAGTTGGGCCTTGGGGAGAGAGGCCCAAGGTTCAAACATGTCCCGCGCCTAAGGTTGAGTCTCCTGGGCGAGGGACCTCGGGGTCTCGCCTAGTCCACAAGGCCGGTTGGGCCTTGGGGAGAGCGGCCCAAGGTCCAGGCATGTTCCGCGCCTAAGGCTGAGTCCCCAGGGCGAGGGACCCTGGGGTCTCGCCCAGTCCACAAGTCCACAAGACACCGAGCTCGAAGCATGAGAGCTAAGTGTGTCTTTAAACAGAAGAAACCAAGGCGAGGACTATGAAAGACTATACAATGATAAAACCTAAAGTTTTTAACAAAATGAAAAAACAATTGCCAACATGGCCGGGAGAATAAAGTAAAAAAAACTTCGTATTCCAAACTTTTCACTGCACCACCCCTTTCCTAGGCAAACTGAGTGTAAGACCCGAATTTGCAGAACTGGATTAAATGTTTATTTTCCGACTCACGCGTAGGACCGGTGTAAGCGTGACAGGAGCTTGCTGTTTGGGAAAGTTTAATGAAGAAGAAAGTTCAGGAATTGCTTGAGGATAGTACCATAGTCGTTTTAGGAGTTAGTGCGAGTCGTTTGCACACCCGCCTTATGGCGAGAGTGTCCAGAATAGGCTAAGGCTCCGAATAGAAAAAGTTCTCTTTATTTTTCCTTCGACCAGTGTTTCATTTCGGAATTCTGCACTGTACGCACGATAGGATTCACTTCTCGGAAGTCCGACGACGTTAAATTCTTTCCTTTAAAAACTCTAAATTCAAACGCTGAATGAAGACTTTTTCTATTCGGAGCTTTTAACGAAGTTTCCATCCGCGTTGCCAGATTTCTTTCGACGTTTCCAATCTTTCTTCAGAACGAAGTTTTGTCATCTGACTTTCACAGCAAAAAGTAGTTTTTCGGGGCAATTTAACTTACACCACTTTTGGATCGTTTTTCTCAAATTCAAGAAACCTGTTTTGAGTTCTGGAATTCTGTCGCCAGAATCTCACTTAGAATTCACCGATGAACGTGCTGCAAAAATCGGAATCGCAAAATATTCATTTTCCCGCGATTTCACTCTCCTATAAATAGTAAAAAAATCACAAAATCTCACCATTCCACCACATAGAGGCCGCGGGTTTGAAGGAGAGAAGAGGGAGGAAGAACTTCGTCGTTTCTCGACCGATCTTCGAGCTGTTTGTCTCTATTTCACGGAACAGAGGTAACTTACTTGATTCTTACCTTTGATCATTCTTTTCGTCGTGTTTCTCTATATCTTTCTGAGCTCAAAGTTTCAAGCTTTTCGTAAAACTGTTCGATTTTCCCGATTTTTCTTTAGATCCATCTTCTATACTTACCCAACAACCTAGAACACTCGCCGTTGTGCGCCGATTTCGATCGAGTCGCCGAGGATCTGAAAAACTGTATAAAAACCCTTTTGCGCACATATTGAAACTTTATCGTCGAAAAGCCACAATCCGACTTAGTGCCTTTAGGATTAGTTGCTACAAATGTCGTTGTGGACATCTGTTGGTCAATTCGCAAGTGTACGAATACCTCCGGGTTTTAAAATATCGAACCACAGGGATTGTGAGTGAGAATTGTTGATTTAAGCCTAAAGTTTGCAAGTTCTTAAAGCAGTAAATTTCAAAGATTGGTGTTGGTTGTTTGTGACAAAAGATTTGCAAAAGAGCAATGTTGGTAAAGTTTGAAATAACAATTGATGGAAAATTGCCTTGGGTTGTTGATCATCTAATCCATTTTAGTCCACCTATCCTATGCATGTGCAACCTTGATTTAACTCTTGTTGTTATAGCCTATGTACTTACTAGTTGATTCCTCACAAAAGTAATTCTCTCAAATTGAAAGTGAAGCCCAATTCCTTGTGTACTTAAACATTCATAAGAGGTAAGATAAAATGTATATTCAGACCAACAAAACCCTACCCTCACTCTATGCCTAGAAGCAAGTATAGAAGGATCTATTCCAATTCATGTCCCTAAATCATAACAAATTTCCGTTTGATTATAATCTAGCCTATAGCAAAGGTGCACCAAAGCTAAACATGCAATAAGGAATTGAAATACAAGATTGAATCAAGACTCATGCATAGAGATAGGATTTAACAAACTAAAATTTCATAAAATCTCTTAACCCAAAGCAAAAAGTAAACTAGCCACTCATGGCTAGTGAATTCATAAAGAAAATGTAAAGAAAACCTGAGAAAAAATACAAGTTGGAAGCCTCCCTTGGCCCCAAAGTTCTCCTCAGCTCTCAAACTTGATAAAAAATGAGTGAAATGTCCAATTGTATCAAAGAAATTGGCCTAAGCCTTATTTATAGGCAAAATAAACGAGGCTGGGCGCTCAGGCGCCAATTCAGAGCGCCTGAGCGCCAATTGCATGTTGAAAAACATGCCTCTGGACCTAATTGGCGCCTAGGCGCCCATTCCCAGCGCCTAGGCGCTTAAGCTCGCCTGAAAAGGACTTTTTGGCTTCTGAAACTCCTCTTTTCAATCCTCTTTAAGTTCTCCATCAATTCCATGCTTCTTGGCCTTCAGTTTCTGCTCTCCAAACCTAACCAACAAGTCAAGGAAGATTATAGAAGCTCCAAGAGCTCATTAGCACAAGAGGTCCTTCATAAAACACAACAAAACCATGCAAGTCCTAAACTTTACTTAAAACAATAATGATATGTTCACACCTCATTTTTAATACACCTCACTTCCACCTATTTTTATTTCTATCTCTCTCATCTTATCATCTATCACATCTCATACTTTCTCTCTCTTACTTTTTCTTTTCTTTCTATCTCTCCCCTCCTTCCACCTCTCTCCACCTCAAAGGGAGGTGTGAAGAGAACATTATTCTACTTAAAATGCAAGAAAACTCCCTATAAAACTACTAAATTACCAAAACAAAATAAAGACTAAAGAAAAGATAAAAATGCATGAGAATGCATGAAACACTACATGAGACTCAACAAAAAGACTCAAAACACACAAAGAAATGACCCTAAAAACACTACTAAAATAGGGTCATCACACCACTATACTCAACGGCAGCTCGCCCTCGAGCGTAAATAACACCCGCTTGCCCTCAAGCGCAAGAAATGCTCCCAAACAAGTGCTCTCAACAAGGAATACTACATGAAAAACAGGGGGACCTAGTAATCACAACTAGTTCCAAGAGAAAGACCCGACAACCTACTTCATGCATCTTTTGAAAAGAGAAGAGTGTAGAGTCCATTCATGAGAAACATATAGAACTAAAAATCCTAGGATGAGATGTTAATTTAGTGCATTGAGCACACAAGCAAGTTCATAGGTCCTGAATGTCATTCACTCAATAGCAACAAAGATCAAACATGCAAATATTCAAAGAGACTTTCAAAAGGGTTGAAACATTGGCTAGGTAAAACATGATGGTGGTTGGTCCCTAAGGGAAAACTAGGCTTTCCGCACATTGAGTGTGGTCCTCTTCTAAAAAAAGACCCGGAGCTTTTAACAACAACATTTTTTTTACAAGTCTCTTGCACCCCCTTTTTAAACCTTTTTTTTTCTTTTTTTTTTCCAACTCCAACTTTTGCTTAGGAGTTCTTTCTTTTCTTTTTCAGACTCTTAAATTGGGGCAAGAGACTATTCCACATTTTCCAGCTCCATATAAATGAAACAAGGACCAACACTCCCCAATATTCCAACCAAACATCCATCCCAAACTTTTGGCTACAAAAAGATTCTCCAATTAAGCTCAAATGGGACAACTAAAGGTAATGTTCAACCACAAACTCAGAATCTCAAGAAATCCTACAAGTCTCAAGAATAAAACAGAAATCACTAAGCATGCTATGAGTGAAATTAACGCAGAACCAAGAATTGCAAGTGAGTCAGGATCCTCCAGGGAATTTCTATGGTGAAAGGTCAAAGATAGACCCTTAATGGACTCACCTCGACTCCTTTCTCAAGAAACACTTGGAAGACC
Source organism: Lotus japonicus (assembly GCF_012489685.1). NCBI lineage: Eukaryota > Viridiplantae > Streptophyta > Magnoliopsida > Fabales > Fabaceae > Lotus > Lotus japonicus. The sequence goes on from NC_080044.1 coordinate 47,602,297, forward strand.
GAAGTCTCCTCCTCTCTTCCCCAACATGCAATCACTCATCCCCAAAACAACAACAAGTATTCACAACAGCATTTTCAAAACATCACAAGTAGGGAAGCAAAACTATAGCTAAAAGCATGTGAGTATAGGGAAGTAAAAGACCCAAAAACAAAAAGCTCATTAACAATGCATGATAAAAAGAAAAAAAAATTCTATAAATTGAAAAATATGCTAAAGATGCATGACCTAAACTAAGAGTAGGAATACCTCAACAAAGTCACTCCATGGGGTCATGGTCACCCCTTCCATCGCCATAATCCGGATGAACACCGGCATCATGCATCAAGCTCAAGTCTATCATCCCCTGCTCCAAGGTATTAAAATCCATGGGCCCGTTGTACTTGGGGTCTGATGTGCTATCTCCCCTCCAATGGAGGTCAAGATCCCTGTGTAGGCGATCTTGCCTCAAAAACATCCGCCCGAAAGCGGCCTCCATCCAAGCAGGAGAAGGGTCAGCACGTGGTGGAGTAACCACCTCATTCACCACCTCAACATTTTCTTCTTCCTCCTCTTCTTCTTCCTCTTCTTCTTCATCTTCTTCCGCTGGCTCCTTAGGATCCTCTTCCTCTTCCTCCTCTTGAGGCATTCTTGCCGTCCACTCTTTATAAAGTTGAGTGATCCTCTCCTTACTGAGCAGAGGTGCCACAGGCAACCTCTTCTCAATAACATGGACTGGCCTCCTAGCTCTGTCTCTCACCGCATGAATCAAAGAGCAAATCAAGTGAGGAAAGATGGGCCGATGCTTGTCTTTACTCCTGTTGTAGAGGGAATAAATCCGACCAGCAATGATGGTGGCCACATCCATAGGATGGCCTCTCACAATGCAGTAGATGGCAACCATTGTAACCTCTCTAACTTCAGTTTTGCTAGAGCTAGGAATGAGGGAATCCTGCAAAAATTCAGCCCAAACTCTAGCCAGCGGTGTCATATCCTTCCTCCTCACAAAAATAATCTCATCATCAACTGCTTCCCAGTCCTGCCCAGGCCTAACAATCACTGCCTTCATGTCTTCCAAGATCTCCGGTGACTTCTCCTCTAAGAGCTCATGATAAGTGGCCTTCTCGGGGAAAAGCTCCTTCTCTTGGTCCTCCGTGAGGAGACCAAGATGCCTGCGAATGACTGCTGGATTGTAGTCAATCACATCTCCCCTGAACCAAGATGAATTCACCGGTGGCCTGGACCTGTCCTCTTGATTGTCACAGTAGGGGTTCGCGTAGAACTCCCTAACCATGACCTCACAAGCAAACAGAATGGGGTTGACCCAATTCTTCCACCTCCTAATCTCCATGGCTTCTTGCATGCCCAAGAGGTCTCTTCTTCCCTCCCGATAAAGAACTCGCCGCTCCTTCACACACTCCTTGTGTGCTAGGTGAGATCGATAAAACTCCTCCTTTTTCAATGAAAGGAAGCGGGAGCGATCAAAGCTCCGGGAGGTGGAGGAAGAAGCTGCAGCTCTTGCGTTGGTTCTTGATCTTTTTGCAGGAATCTGCAAAGTTGTTAGCACATACACAAGCCACAGACGTTAGAAATGTTAGTTCAAAAACGAAAAGAAATGAAAGGAGAAACTTTGTACAAAAACAAAAATAGAACAACCTAAGAGCACCCAACAAGTCTCTTAGTGATTTTGGCAAAGCGAGAAAGATTACCACATAAGCACTTGCCAAAAATCGACTAAGAGAACCCATTGAGGCATTCTAACAAACACCTTATAAGCAAAAGCTAAACTAAACTAATCCACAAAATCCTAACTACTCATTCCTCACAAATTCACAACCCCTTTCTAATTAAGCACAAAACCAACCCATAATGAACAAATACAACCCAAACCCAACTTGCACTAGCACAAATTCACTCACCCTTACCCAAAAGAAGCATGCATTGCAAAACTCATGAACTATGATGAAGGGAAGTGGAAAATAGAACTTACCTTGACTTGAGAGTGAGTGGGTGCAAGTGGAATAGACTTGATGCAATGCAGAAATTTGAAGCAAAAGGAAGAGCCAAAGTGTGTGCAAGTGAGAAATGAGAGTTAAGAGTGGGAAAATGAAAGGTTGGGGTTTTAAAACTCAAAATATGGGCAAAAATACGAACAGGAGCGCTCGAGGGGAACGCTCAGGAACTCACACCAGTTCCAGAGGCAGTGCCTCTGCCACTAATTGGCGCCTAGGCGCTCAGCCCAGTTTTTTCACAAAAATTTTACTTTTTTTTTTTTTTTTTTGAAATTAAACACCTAAAATACTACAAAATTCAAAGATAGAAAATAACAAAATTAAAAGAATGGGTTGTCTCCCATTTAGCCCTAGGTTATAGTCCTAGGTGGACTCTCCTTCCGATGGTGTTAGGAAGGAAATTCCTTTCCATTGATTAACTTACCACAAGTGCAAGGAAGAAACCTTGCACAAAACCTCTGGAGTAAATCCTCCCATGAGGCAATGTCCTCTTGCTCATCAAACCAAGCTCTAGCCTCCCTCGTCAAAGAATGAGGGAAAAGTTTAATCTTCACTTCATCACTTGAAACACCCTCAATCTTAGCAAGGGTGCTAGCTTGGGTAAACTTCACCATATGAGCATGTAAGTTCTCGTACTTGGACCCCCCATACTTGTTACCACTAACAAGCTTGATGAGAGCCGGATGGAACTCATCAATTTGGGCATTAACTTTGGGGGTCTCTTCTGAAACCTTTGACCTGCTTCTAATCACATCACAGACAAAGTCATTGTCATGGTTAGTCTCAATCATAGGATTAAAAACAGAAAACCGTACCTTTTCCTTACCAACACGGAGAATGATGTGACCCTTGTCAACATCAATCTTAGCTCTACCAGTAGCTAAGAAAGGTCGACCAAGGATGAGAGGAATCTTCTCATCCTCCTCCATATCAAGCACGACAAAGTCCACGGGGAACACATACTTGTCCACCCGCACCATTACATCCTCCACAATCCCATATGGAGTCTTGAGGGATCGATCCGCCATTTGCAAGGAGAGCATGGTTGGAGTAACCTCTCCTAGGTTAAGCCTCTCAAACATGGTGAGCGGCATCAAATTGATGCTCGCTCCAAGATCACACAAGGCTTCCACATCCGACATGCCTTCAATTTCCACCGGAATAGTGAAACTTCCGGGGTCCCTTCTTTTCTTTGGCATCTTCGGCTGCAAAATGGCACTACATTCCTCCGTCATCAACACCGTCTCATCTACTCCCTTCAATCTTCTTCTCTTATGCAAAATATCCTTCATAAACTTAGCATATATAGGCATTTGTTCCAAAGCATCGGCAAAAGGAATACTAATGTGGAGCTTTTTGAAAACATCAACAAATTTTGAAAACTTTTTATCTAAGCTCTTCTTAGCCAATGCTTTAGGAAACGGAACCTTGCTAGTTTCAGGAGTAAGATCAACTTCCTCTCTCACCTTAATAGGCACAACTACTTCTCCTCCCACTATCTCCTCTCTCTTATCTCCCTCTGTTTTTTCCTTCAATTCATTCATCACTCTCCCACTTCTAGTGGCTACAACAGAGGCATTTTCTTGCATAGGATTGGGGATAGTGTCGGAAGGAAATTTACCTTGAGGTCTCTCAGCTATTTGCTTGGCCAGCTGGCCAAATTGATTCTCAAGATTCTTGATAGCCGCCTCTTGATTCTTGTAATTATTCTCCGTCCGGTTGATGAAAGTTTCCACCAACTCTTCTAAGCTCTTCTTTGAACCGCTACCTTCACCTTCTCCTCGCTCTTGAGGTTGTCTTGAGCTTTGGCCTTGGAATCCTTGGCTAGGAAATTGTCTTTGAAAGCCATTTCCTTGCCCACTACTACCTTGCCTCCAAGAAAAATTAGGGTGATTCCTCCATCCTGGATTGTAAGTATTTGAAAATGGGTCATTCCGAGCTTGACCCATAGCCTTCACTTCCTCCTCCGGTCTAGTCTCTGTGCATTCTTCGCTGTCATGTGGCCCTCCACAAGTCACGCACTCCAATTTCGCAACTCGACCACCAATCTTGGTAGTCTTCATTTGATTTTGAATCTCATTCATTTGCTTGGAGAGCTGCTTGTTGGAGGCCACAAGTTGATCATAAGCTTCAACCTCAAGGACTCCTCTTCGGGCTTGGCGATCATTACTAGAGTTCATGGCTCTTATAGCCATCTTTTCAATCAACTCATACCCCACTTGTGGAAGTAAGGCATCGAACTCTCCACTTGAAGCCGCATCCAAACCAAACCTCGAAGAATATTGGAGACCATCATAGAACTTTGCCACTTGTTCAGCTTGAGTAAGGTTATGTTGAGGACACCTCCTCAAGAGCTTCTTGAACCTCTCCCAAGCTTCATAGAGATTCTCATCGGTGGATTGAGCAAAAGTCATGATGTCATTCTTGAGCTTTCTCAAGAGGGCTCTTGGAACAAACCTTGTGGAGAACTTCTCAGCCAAGTCTTCCCAAGATGTAATTCTACCTTGGGGCTGTGAGTTCAACCACTCCTCAGCAGTATCCCTCAATGAAAAGGGGAATAAACTCAAGCGGATGGTGTCCGCTGAAACATTCTGAACTCTGTAGGAGTTGCAATTGCGGATAAACCGCTCCATGTGTGCATGAGGATCTTCAAGAGCACCTCCACCATACTGATTTTGGCTCACCAAACTAAAGAATGCTGGCCTCAGCTCAAAATTTCCCGTGCCATCGAGGGAAACTATGCAGCCCGGATAATCGTAGCTCATGGCAGCCGAGGTGAGGTCTCTGAGAGAACGATTGGCATTCTCCAATTCTTGCTCTTGAAGTCTTTGAGCAAGAGCCTCATTCACTCTTTCTTCAATGTGGGCTTGCATCTCCTCCTCCGTCATATGGGCAGCCCTGGCGGCTAACTCAACAGCTCTTTGTTGAGCTCGTCGACGATGGAGGGTGCGTTCTGGCTCCGGATCAAACAGCAGTGGATCCGAACCAAGTCTACTGTGCATAAACTGAAATCACAAAAACAGAGAAAAGGTTAGTAACACCTATTCAATGCAATGCTTAGTAAAACAAACAAACAAACTCTTTAACTTAAACCGAAAACCACAAACAATCCCCGGCAACGGCGCCAAAAACTTGTTGGTCAATTCGCAAGTGTACGAATACCTCCGAGTTTTAAAATATCGAACCACAGGGATTGTGAGTGAGAATTGTTGATTTAAGCCTAGAGTTTGCAAGTTCTTAAAGCAGTAAATTTCAAAGATTGGTGTTGGTTGTTTGTGACAAAAGATTTGCAAAAGAGCAATGTTGGTAAAGTTTGTCATAACAATTGATGGAAAATTGCCTTGGGTTGTTGATCATCTAATCCATTTTAGTCCACCTATCCTATGCATGTGCTACCTTGATTTAACTCTTGTTGTTATAGCCTATGTACTTACTAGTTGATTCCTCACAAAAGTAATTCTCTCAAATTGAAAGTTAAGCTCAATTCCTTGTGTACTTAAACATTCATAAGAGGTAAGATAGCATGTATATTCAGGCCAACAAAACCCTACCCTCACTCTATGCCTAGAAGCAAGTATAGAAGGATCTATTCCAATTCATGTCCTTAAATCATAACAAATTTCCATTTGATTATAATCTAGCCTATAGCAAAGGTGCACCAAAGCTAAACATGCAATAAGGAATTGAAATACAAGATTGAATCAAGACTCATGCATAGAGATAGGATTTAACAAACTAAAATTTCATAGAATCTCTTAACCCAAAGCAAAAAGTAAACTAGCCACTCATGGCTAGTGAATTCATAAAGAAAATGTAAAGAAAACCTGAGAAAATATACAAGTTGGAAGCCTCCCTTGGCCCCAAAGTTCTCCTCAGCTCTGAAACTTGATCAAAAATGAGTGAAATGTCCAAATGTATCAAAGAAATTGGCCTAAGCCTTATTTATAGGCAAAATAAACGAGGCTGGGCGCTCAGGCGTCAATTCAGAGCGCCTGAGCGCCAATTGCATGTTGAAAAACATGCCTCTGGACCTAATTGGCGCCTAGGCGCCCATTCCCAGCGCCTAGGCGCTTAAGCTCGCCTGAAAAGGACTTTTTGGCTTCTGAAACTCCTCTTTTCAATCCTCTTTAAGTTCTCCATCAATTCCATGCTTCTTGGCCTTCTTTCTCCTTCAGTTTCTGCTCTCCAAACCTAACCAACAAGTCAAGGAAGATTCTAGAAGCTCCAAGAGCTCATTAGCACAAGAGGTCCTTCATAAAACACAACAAAACCATGCAAGTCCTAAACTTTACTTAAAATGCAAGAAAACTCCCTATAAAACTACTAAATTACCAAAACAAAATAAAGACTAAAGAAAAGATAAAAATGCATGAGAATGCATGAAACACTACATGAGACTCAACAAAAAGACTCAAAACACACAAAGAAATGACCCTAAAAACACTACTAAAATAGGGTCATCAACATCCCCATCAAATTTGTTTTCCGAAGTTTTAACTTTGAGTTTTTGAGCTTTAATTTTGGACCAAAATGCCCCTAACTAGTCGTAATTCGACCCGGTCGTTCTAAAATTTTTCCGACAGTTTCTTTACCTTAGTTTTAACCTAAAACTACCTAGGAATTAAATTAGATCGAAGAAAAAGCGCCGGAAACCTTTTCTCCTTGTTTACACCAAATTTTGGTAAACACAAATAAAGAATCCAAAGATCAATCTGGGACTGGATTCGAGTCCTCTTGGGTTCTTTGGTGAAAATGAATTAAATTTAGTCACTCAAAACTAAAGAAATTTAGTAACAAATTAGAAACAAAACGAATAAATTCGACTTAAATGATAAAAACATAAATGAACTTTCTGAATCTGAATAATAATAATGTACTATAAGATGCAAAGTGTTACACGAATCCCTACTTTTTCACTCTAACTTGGCTTGTAATCATTGTGATCGATTGTAAGCACTTGAGAGTTTTCGAGTAAAGATTGTGAACCCCTATTCTTTCTACAAACCTGCTATTTATAGACTTAAAATGTAACTGACTTCTAACGGTCAATTAATACAACTATTACAAGTGTCTTCTGAACATAGCTTCGTCCTACACGTGTTTTTCTATTCTATACGTGTCCCTCGTGAATCATCTTTCAAAGACAAACCGGCTTCTCATATGGAACTCTCCGTATCTCGAAAAACAGTACTTTACAGTCGAAGTCGTTGAACACTTGATAAATTTCCTTGATTCCCTTCATTTTCGACTTCGAAGGTTGAACCCAATATAAATTCCAATCGAAATGTCCAACAATAGGTCGAAATTATATGCAATTAACAGATGCCCCCCAAAATATCATTTGTTCGATCAGAAAAACGATATTTTCGACTTACCTAATTTCGACCACATACTATATGTCAGTTTTCCCCTTTTTCATTTCTGACAAGTAAAAGTCTCTTTTAACCTTTAGTAACTTCCACACTCCACTATCATAAATGTCTAATCATGTCAGACACGTTCTCCAAGGAAAACTGCCATACCCCATTCAGAATTCAAACGGATCACAAACAAATTCTATTAAACAAAAGTTTGGCATCCGCTTCCATCTCAAACGTCCATCTTGTTGTAGCTTCAGGCTTATAAATAGATGGAAAAAAATTTTCCACTTCACTTCTTCTTCAACCTCTAGCTTTTCTCTCTGAAAAAACCCATTTCCAAACCCTGCAACTCCTTGATATTCCAAAGCTCTACCGGAACCATTTCGGTTTACGCGAGCTTTCACCATCACCATCATTGCATCATCATCGTCTTCCAGTTCGCCGGCCACCACCATGACTTCCACATCCTCTTCTCAGGTTCCGTCTGCGGTTTCTCTTTTAAAACCCATTGAAGTTGAAGGGAGGACCTTTGTTCCAGAACCTCCTAATGAAGAAGAAAAGATTAAGATCTGGAATTCCCAGGTTCTTATTCCCTTCTCCATTGGTGATAAGTTGCATGCATATCTAGGACCTTACCAAACTATTTTCCCAAGAAATGCATCTGCATTCTTTCCTTCACCTTTACCGGATGAGAAAATCTTGGCCTTTAGGGATTCCTACAATCTATCCTTTTTAGGTGACCCCCCTCGAGCTTTCCGTTCTTCACCTCCAGTGAAGACGAATCCCTACATTGAATGGTTAAACAAAGTCGAGAAAGTGAAAGAAGATTTCTGGAAAACTTTAGGGATTTTTGACATAATCCAATTATCCAGGTCGAAAATTGTCTACCATCCAGCAATGTTAGCCAGTTCTTTCTTCTTTTGGGAGCGTTCGACCAATACCTTTCATACTCCTCAGGGAATGATTACCCCTACTCTCTTAGATGTAGCTGCTATTGCCGGTCTTCGACCTACAGGTTCTTCTTTTACATTCGACCGGCCTGTTAAGAAAGAAATCAAATTAGACTATAACCATCTAACTTACAAAAGCTTCATTCTGAGAAACCACGACAAGACCTCTGCAAATGTTTCCGACTCGGAACATGTAGCTTTCTTGTTGTTCTGGCTCTCTGCTTTCTTCCTTTGTTCCAAGTCTCTTCAAGTTCCTCAGAAATTTGTGCTTCTTGCTCAGCTTTTGCACGAAGGTACCGACGTCTGTTTAGGTAAAGTTTTACTAGGCGAACTTTACCTTTCTTTGAGTCAAGCCATCACTTCTCTTCAGAAGCCCTCTGGAGCCGAGAAAAACATCCTTTTTGCTGGACCTCTATGGTTTCTTCAACTTTGGCTAAATGCCATATTTGAGACCAAACTCTCAACTCCAAGTCCACAAAATGTCTCGACTTCTATTGCTGCTTTTCGACTTAATTGCTTGACTCCTTCCAAAGATAAAGTCGATCCAGAAACCACTTTCCGTGAGTTTTTTACTGCTTTTATGGAAATGACCTCTTTTACTCCCGACCTTGCTCCATTTGCTGCTCCAACTACTGGTCCCAAATGGCTTGTCCGACCTTTCCCATGCGAATCTCCGGGCGAACAGCTTGAAAGTATTAGCATCTGGAGGGAATTTTTTCGACCTCAAGTTCTTCCCCTTGGTTTCAAAAAATCTGAGGTGAACGTGTTGGGTTACCAGCCTCAACTTGTGGCTAGACAGTTCGGCCTATGTCAAATCGTTCCTATCCCTCTTTTCTCAAAAAAGGATGCCATTTGCAATGAAGGGTTTTGCGACAAAGATGTCGACTCTTTTTATGAAGCCCTCAACTATTATGACAAGAAGACGTCTGCTCTTCGTCTTGAACCTCTGTCTTTCGAACCATCCTTTTATTGCACTAAAGAATTTGAAGTTTGGTGGTCGACCTACTACAAGTCTATTCAGACCACCTTAGGAGTTTGTATTGGAAAGATGACTGAAGCTCTTCAATCTGTGCAGAAAAAGGCTACAAAGAAAACTCGAGGTATGCTCATCAAAGAAATCCAGTCATTTCAGAGATTCTTCAAAACTGTTTATCTTCCAGGTCGATTGAATTTAACCCTTTCGGAAGCGGCGGAAGTTTTAAAAGAAAAGGTCAAAGCCAAAGTTTTAAAAATTAAACTTTTTCCCCCTTTTGTGGATAAATATGTTTATACTCTTCGACATTATTGTCCAAAATTTCCAGCTTTTCCTACCAGTGACATGGCTTTGGCTTTACCTGTTATTTACCCAAAGTGGCTCGACCATTTTACATACAAATGTTTTATACAAAGTCTTTTACCACTTCCGAAAAGGGTTACTTCGACTAAATATTTCTTGCACAACTACCCCGGACACGTTCATGTTAACTCATGTTACGTCCAAGTCCTTACACAAATTCATCAAGGTTAGATAGACTCGTCTTACTTTTATTCTTTTTCCTTTACTCTCGTACTTATACCCCTTTTCCTTCAGCCGAACCAATACCCAAGGTTCCATGCAAGGAAGACGAAGGTTCCGACAATTCAACAGGCATTCCAATCCAACAAAAGAACGTCGCTAAGGTATATTCGTTAATGCGTTGTTTTACCCTTTATTCGACTCCAAATCCATATCTTATATATTTTCCAGGCTCGAAAGAGAGGTTCTCAAAGCTCAACTTCGGATGCTCGAAAGAAAATAAGAATTTCATCCGAAAAGGACGACTCAGAAAGAACTTTGGTAATCTTATCTTCTATCCTTCTCATTTCATTTTCCTATATATATTTTTTTTTTACTTATCTTCTTCCCTTATATTTTGTAGGTAGACCCAATTCCTGAAGACGAGAACATTTCTTCCAAGACTGTCGATCCAGATGAGGCTGCACAAGACAATGCTAACTCTAAAGCCTCAGACATTAACGAAGAGAATCCACCGATCTCTTCTGCAAAGAAACGTGCCGGGGCTGAGCCGAATCAAGAGGAGCAACAAGCAGAAACTGACCAAGAAGATTCTGGCTCCTCTCAAAGCGAAAGTTCGGGAGCTTCTTCTCCGACCAAAACTCAGCAAGAACAAGTAAGTATTTTTCGTTCAACACTCCTTTCTTCGTTATTCCTTAATCCTTGTATTTACCTTTTGCATTCTTCTTCAGGACACTTCCTCGAAACCAAAGCCCCCTCCTCAAGTAATCCATTTGTCTTCGAACTCTTCTGATTCCAGTTCTTCTGACTGCCAAAGTCTTGATGACTTTTTAAACTTTCAACCATTACGAATTCAATATCCTTCTGGTCGAATAGTTAGTTATGTTTCATCTGACAATGAGTCCTTTACGCAGGACCTTGGTGCTTCGGCCGAAAAGTCAGATACTGATGAAGACCGTCAGCCTATCCCTTCACCCATTGCCAAAGTTTCGAAGACCCAAGAAAAAGCCCTTAAGGTTTCGAGCCCTGTTGCTGGCAGGAAGTCTCCTCAGTCCATTCCTATCGAAGACTTTGACGCTCTTGCCATGGATGACCCAGTATTAGCCCTTGAGCAACTCATCAGCGGTCAAGTCTCTCTTAGCACCAGTCGAAGCCAAGAATCATCTATGCAAAACGAAGGCACAAGCACTCTGAACACTGCCACCACCATGATCAACAAGCTGCGATCTCTTACGTTCGAGCAAGATCTATTCTCTGCCCTCAACTCGAATCCTAACTTAGGCCGAGAAATTAAGCAACTTATCGCTGACCTTGGCAATGAGGACCTCACTGATCAACAAGAAAAGGGCATTCAAGAATTACAAGAGTTTCTTGACGAATCACTTTCGACCCTTGACCAAGCCAAACTTGTCGGTCAAGACTTAGCCTCCAAATTCACTGAGTGCACCCAAGCAGCTGAATCATTCGACCAAGCTAAAACCGAAGTGGATTCCATCAAATTACTCGAAGAAGCTGACTCAATGCAACTGAATGAAATTTTGAAACAGATTGCCGAACTTCAACAACAGGAAAAATCCCTCAAAGCCAATCTGGCCAAGTTCAAGAAACAGAAAACCGAAGTTGCTGCCAAGGCCATTTCTCACGTGAAAGACAAGAATCGGCTTGAAGGCGAAATTTCTGAGCTTCAAAACAAGAAGGCGAAGGTTAACAAGCGACTTAAGAAACTCAAGGGTCGATATGCTCCCATGAAAGCCACTCCACCATTTAGTCTTCTTATTTCTGTTGATCATGTTTTTTTTTCTTTTTACATGGCGCCTGTGCCACTTTATTTCCCTATGTACTCTCTAATGGCTTTTTCGCCGTATTTATTTTCAGCTTATGCACTACATTTCTATATCGATTTTTATCTCATGAATCGCTGGCTTAAACCTTTTTAAGTATTTTCCATTTATCGTCAATATTCGAGCAATCGTTCCAATTTCCTCAATCGAATACGCGTTGTTTGAATAACACTTGATCACTTTAAATGGCCCTTCCCATTTAGGGGCCCATTTTCCATATGCTCGATCTTTTTTGTCCATTGGAAGGATCACTTTCCAAACTAAGTCTCCAACGCTAAATGCCTTAGACTTGACTTTTTTATTATAACTTTTAGTAATTCGTTCTTTTTGTCGAATCATAACTTCTAAAGCATTTAATCTTTCCTCGTCCAATTCAATTAACTCGTCATACATCATATTCCAATAATCATCACACGGAATCTCGAATTGCCTTTGAATTCTAACGGACTGTAAGCATATTTCGATCGGTAAAACTGACTCATGCCCGTACGTAAGTCGAAAAGGAGTTACTCCAGTGGCCTCTTTGGGCGAATTTCGATAAGCCCATAAAACTTAACTCAAAGTTTCATGCCACCTTCTCGGCTTTTGACTAATGTGTTTCTTAACCAAGTTAATTAAAACTTTATTAGCTGCTTCGACTTGTCCATTCGCCTGAGCATAATATGGCGTTGAAGTTAACAGTTTTATTCCAAAATCCTCAGCAAACTGAGCCATTTTCCTTCCAGTAAATACTGACCCTTGGTCAGTAGTTAACGTCTCAGGGATCCCATATCTAAATACTATGTGTTCTTGAATAAAACTAATAACCGTATCTTGGTCGACACCTCTCAGCGGAATGGCCTCGACCCATTTAGTGAAGTAATCGATAGCCACTATTATATAGTCATGTTGTTTAGACGAAGAAGGATGTATTTGACCTATCAAATCCAACGCCCACCCCCTAAATGGCCAGGGTTTCACGATCGAATGTAACTCACTTGCCGGTACATGTTGGATGCCAGCATGCTTCTGACATTCGGCACAAGATTTGGCATATTCAATGCAATCTTTTAACATATTTGGCCAATATACTCCTTGTCGAAACAATGTCCACTTCATCTTATGGCCAGCCTGATGCGCCCCACACGTACCATCATGAACGGCCTTGACTGCTCGAAGCGCTTCTTCTTCACTTAGGCACTTTAGTAAAACTTCATTCACCCCTTTTTTAAACAATTCGTCATCCAAAATCAAGTAACTTAGAGCTCGATACTTTGTTCTTCGATCTGTTGGTGCATTTGGGTTTTGCAAGTATTTCACAACAGGTTTCCTCCAATCACTATCATCCAAATTACTAATGACCAATACCTCCTGCTCGAACTCCACTTTCCTTTCCTTAAAACTAGGAATAAACTTTCTTTTGACCTTTACTAGCTCTTTAAACTTTTTCCAAGGTAGCCGGTAACCTGACGCAATTTGTGCCAAAACATTCGCTTCAGCGTTCTCGATCCTAGGGATATGACATAATTCGACTTCATCAAAACTTCTTAACATTTTAACTGCTTTCGAATGATATTTCATTAAATTCTCACTAACGCATTGGTATTCACCAGTTAGTTGCTTAATAACCAACTCTGAATCTCCACGAATTAAGAGCTCTCTAGCCCCCAAGTTTAGAGCCGTTTCGAGCCCTATCAATAAAGCTTCATACTCCGCCTCATTATTCGAACACTCACCTTCGATGCCCAACTTAATTTTTGTCGGGATTCCTTGGGGTGAAATTACCAAGATACCTATCCCGGTCCCCTTCTTATGCCTCGAACCATCGAAATACATTTCCCAAGGTTTCAACGTCACCACCGTCTCCTGTTCTTTCGACCCACTATGATCAACCAAAAAATCAGCTATTACTTGGCCTTTCATAGCCCTTAAATGTTGATAACTTAAAGAAAACTCAGTAAGGGCCAACGCCCACTTTCCAATTCGACTATGAAGAATGGGCTTGAACAGCATATGCTTTATTATATCATAATGGGAAATAACAGTTACATCAATAGGTTTAATATAGTACTTAAGTTTAGTACATGAAAAATACAAACATAAACACAATTTTTCTACTAAACTATATCTAGTTTCGGCATCATTAAGGATTCGGCTCAAATAATATATAGCCCTTTCGATTCCATCTTCATCATCTTGAGCCAACACACTGCCAATAGTTTCCTCTGATGCCGAAATGTAGAGTTTCATTGGTTTTCCACGAATGAGAGGAGCCATGACTGGTGCCGTTGTTAAGCTGGCTTTTATTTCCTCAAACGCCTCCTGATGTTCTTCCATCCATTGAAACTCTTGTTCTTTCTTGAGTCGAAGCAATGTGGAGAATACCTTGGTTTTCCCGCTTAGATCCATGATAAACCTTCTCAAGAAATTAACTTTGCCCAACAAAGATTGTAACTGTTTTTTATTCGACGGTGGTTGAGTATCGAAGATTGCTTTCGCCTTATTCTGGTCGATTTCAATGCCCTTCTTATGAACAATGAATCCCAGAAATTGCCCTGCAATTACACCAAAGGCACACTTGAGTGGGTTCATTTTCAAACCGTACTTTCTCATTTTTTCAAATGACAACTTAAGATGTTCGATATGAACATCCTGAGATTTCGACTTTACTACAATATCATCGATATACACTTGCATAAATTTCTCAATATATTCATGAAAGATAGTGTTCATTACCCTCTGATAAGTTGCACCGGCGTTTTTAAGACCGAACGGCATCACCACCCATTCATATGTTCCTAGTGCCCCTGGACACCGAAATGCAGTCTTCGACACATCGTCCTCTGCAATGTAAATTTGGTTATACCCCGAATATCCATCCAGTAAACTTAAATATTCATTTCCTGCGGCAGAATCTACCATCATTTCGGCCACAGGCATGGGATATTCATCTTTCGGCGTAGCCGAATTTAAATCTCTATAATCTATGCAAACCCTCATTTTACCATTTTTCTTAAGTACAGGAACTACATTAGCTAACCAATCGACATACCTGGCTGTTCGTATGAACTTTGCTCCAAGTAAGCGCTCCACTTCCTCTTTTATCTTTGAGAACACCTCCGGGGCGAATCTCCTTGGGGCTTGCTTCACTGGTTTCCTACCAGGCCGAATTGGTAACTTCAACTCCACTAACTCCCGGCTTAAACCCGGCATTTCGTCATAATCCCATGCGAAGCAATCTTTGTATTCCTGCAACAAACTAACAATCCGATTCTTAAAACCCGAATCGATCAACGAACTTACATACGTCGGCCTTTTCTTGGTCCCATCTCCTAAATCAACCTCCTCCAAAGGATCCTGAGCCTGCATTTTTAACATGGGATCTAAAGATTGCTCGAATCCAAGGGGTTCATCATCATATATACAATCAAGAACCGGCTCTAATCTGTCTTCATTAAAATGATCCAAGTCTAGGCACTCCTCCGGTTTGCAAATTTCTTCATATTCGGCTTCCTTTGCCGTTCCTATATATTGTTCGGCCTCCAAGGCCGTCTTTATTCTCATCTCGGCCGCATAGGCCGATATTCGAGCTACGCTCGACTCAATCATCTAATTCGACGATTTGCCACTCTCCAGTGGCATTCCGAGCACGAAAGTTTTTATTCCAAAGAAATCCGTACTCCGGGTGAAGATTCATTGCATAACTAGTGGAACCTTCCATGTGTTCTTTTCCTTCTGATTCATACGGAGCGATGTTTGCCATCCGCTTCTCGAAATTCTTTCGGTCAACAAACTCCACTTCAGCTTTGTAGTAACTCTGGTCAGCATCAACATTTTCGACCACCCCATCTGGCCTCCAAATTGACAGCTTTTGATGAAGGGAGGACGGCACAGCCCCCACCCCATGAATCCATTCTCGTCCTAGCAACAGATTGTAGTTTGCTTTCGATGGCACTACCACGAACAGAGTAGGTCGAGAAACAGTACCAATTGTGGTGTCCACCAATAACATTCCCAAAGACTTAGAAGTTTTTCCCTCGTAATCAGTCAACATCATGTTATGAGGTTGCAAATCCTCGACAGATTTCCCAATCTTCTTAAGCAGAAACTTTGGCATCAAATTTATGGCGGCCCCGCCATCAACCAAGACTTTATTGACGCCTACTCCTTCAATGCGGGCCCACACAAAAAGCGGTTTCAAATGCTTCTTCATCTCCATATCTGGTTTCTTGAAAACGGCACAATCATCTTCGATTCCTCCTTTAGTCATCACATAATAGCACAGTGGATTGTCATCATCCTCCTCGACGTAGTAATCCTCTTCATCATCAGTGATTTCAGTTTTCACATCGAACTCTTCTGGAAGGATCGAGACTAAGCTGCACATGGACTCAAACTCAGACTCCAACATTTCAAAGTTGTCCTTCATTTCGACATCTTCAGACTGTTTTTCTCTTTCCCTTTTGCCTGGTTAGTAGTCACCCAATTCCCAGCATTTTCATACTCTGCTTAATCACCTGAATAGGAACCATAGGAGCCCCACCACTTTGGCCCAAAAGTTGGTACTTGACTGGCCTCTCAGAACTGGATTGGCCTGCCTCGAAGGCTTTCTCCCTCTGGTGACGCCTCCACTGAGTTTTTGTCATTGGGTTTCGACCTAGATACGGCCTTGGGACATAGGTATAATTCTTATGATTTCGAGAATTATCCATATAGGCAGACCCACTTCCCAATTCGACCACCTTAACCTTAGGGTGAGGCGCCTGACTCCTTGCCATCCCACTTGTTGAACGGAACTCGACTTGGTGGCATATAAGTTCGACCACGCCCTCTTCCGAACCCAAAGGATCCCCTTCCCCTTATGAAGGGAGAATCAGCTCGTCTCTGGACCCAAAACT